>NC_084758.1:5394424-5399424 GCF_033978785.1 Entelurus aequoreus
CTTGTATTTCTACCCTTCTTGAGACATGAAGAAGGAAAAGTATCTTCCATATGAGGAGGTGTGAACAAGTGATGGTCCCAATAACATTGCATCTAATAGAGAGCCAAATACTAGAGTCCGTGAACATTGCTCCAAAGTCAGGATTTTTTTTTTGTTGATTTAATGTGCGTACAAAAGTAAACGTGGGTTGCCCAAAGTGCGGCACAGGGGCCATCTGTGGTCCCTGACTCCTTTGTCATCGGCCTTAAGCACATTACAAAAAACAGAAAAATAGAGATCTCATTTGCACCCCTGCTGGTGACATCTGTCAAAATGAGGGTGGTCCCAAAAAGGAGGGATTTTTCACATTGACTGTGTGTCGCTTTTAAAAGTGCTCCCCCTCTGGTCAACATATGAAATAACAAGTTTGTGTAAAAAATTGAAATGCGCCCCCTTTGGCAAAATTGATGAAAAAAATTAAATATATATGTATATAGAGACATACTGTAATAATTTGAAATAAATAATGAAGACTAAAAAACAATTACAAATAAAAATAACTAAAAGCAGTCTTTTTCTCACAACGTTTTGACTTTTTTCTTATAAAATTGGGAAGAATTTCTCATATTCTTTCCGCTTCTGTAAAATTGCAATATTTTCTCGTAAAATGATTACTTTTTTATGCAAAATGGTGACATTTGTCATATAAAATTCAGACTTGTATCACAATATTGCCATTTTTTTTGTAGTTCTTGTAAAAAAGTGAAATTTTTTGAGTAAAATGGTGACTTTTGTCATAATTCTGCCGAGCAAAATTCCGAATATTATAATATTGCCAACATTTTAAAGTTTTCTTATAAAATTGCCAAAATTGTAAACTTTTCTTGTAAAATTGCGACTGTTATTGAGTAAAATTGCAACTTTTATCATAATATTGCACAAATGTTCCGTTTTTCTCGTAAAATTTTGACTTGCGTCGAGTACAATGACGACTTTTATTATAATACTGCCAGCTTTTCTTGGGAAATTGTCACCTTTTCCTTGTGAAATTCCAACTCATTTTTTACAACAAACTTTTTTATATTTTTCGAAGGTCTCCAGAAGGTAACAAATACAAGAACGTGTATTTGTGTATGTGTGTGTGTGTGCGTGTGTGTGTGTTCTTGTATTTCTACCCTTCTTGAGACATGAAGAAGGAAAAGTATCTTCCATATGAGGAGGTGTGAACAAGTGATGACATAAATCAATAACATTGCATCTAATAGACAATGTCTCATTTGTGGTGACATCTATCAAAATGAGGGTGGTCCCAAAAAGGAGGCGATTTTTCACATTGACTGTGTGTCGCTTTTAAAAGTGCTCCCCTCTGGTCAACATATGGAATAACAAGTGTGGGTAAGAAATGCGCTCTCTTTGGCCAAAATTAATTTAAATAAATATGTATATAGAGACATACTGTAATAACTTGAAGTAAATAATGAAGATTAAAAAGCAATTACAAACAAAAAAAAAACAAAAAAAAGAACTAAAAGCAGTCTTTTTCTCACAATGTGTCGACTTTTTTCTTATAAAATTGGGAACAATTTCTCATATTCTTTCTGTTTCTGTAATTTTGCAATATTTTCTCGTAAAATGATTACTTTTTTATGTAAAATATTATTTATAATTCAAAATGGTGACATTTGTCATATACAATTCTGACTTTTATCCCAATATTGACAATTGTTTAGTTCTTGTAAAATAGTGAAATTTTTTTACAAAAATTATGACTTTTGCCATAATTTTTTCAGAGCAAAATTCAGATTATTTTCATATTGCCAAAATGTTAAAGTTTTCTTATAAAATTGTGACTTTTGTCGAGTAAAATTACGACTCTTTTCATAAAATTGCCAACATTTTAAGCTTTTCTTGTAAAATTCCAACTTTTATCATAATATTGCACAAATGTTCAGTTTTTCTTGTAAAATTTTGACTTGTTGAATAAAATGACAACTTTTATCATAATGCTGCCAAAATTCTAAGTTTTTCTTGTGAAATTGTGACCTTTTTCTTGTGAAATTCCAACTCATTTTTCACAACAAGCTTTTTTATATTTGCATAGTATGTATATATTATTCATGTTGTAAATACACTTCTTTATATATCTAGAAAGGCCGGCCCTAAAGAGGGAGGTCATTTTCGGAAGTCTCAAAAGGTAACAAATACAATAATTTGTGTGTGTGTGTGTGTGTGTGTGTGTGTGTGTGTGTGTGTGTGTGTGTGTGTGTGTGTGTGTGTGTGTGTGTGTGTGTGTGTGTGTGTGTGTGTGTGTGTGTGTGTGTGTGTGTGTGTGACAACAAAAGGCAGAAAAGCATGAAAGCGTGTGTTTACCCCCTGAAAGGCGGGCGGGTCATCACTGGCCTAATTAAACCGCTGAGTATTTTTAGCTTGGTGAGTCGCTGTCAGAGTCGGAGCGTGTTTATCCGAGCGGGAACAAACGGTGGAGTTTTCAGATTTATTGCCAACTGTCATGTTAGCGCCCCTCCTGTCCGCCGCGTGAAAGGCGGCCCTGCCGGGAAGCGTTGCATCAAAGGGCCCCGTCAGAAACACCTTTAATTACTCGCCGCCTCAGAACGCTTTGTCATGTTTTTCTCCTCCGTTTACTTTTTGGACGCCGTTCAAGCTTCCTCCTCCTCCTCTTCCTCAGCCCTAAGTGGACTTTTGTTCAGCCCTTTTTCATCTCTGAATTATTCTGACAGCTAAAAGTGCTTCAGCATCAATAATTAGCTTTATTTTCTGAACATTTCTTTATCGTTTGTCTTTAAAAATTGATGTCCCGATTAAAGTTTTATTCTATTGAAAATGTAAAAAACACTAACATATTTATTTCAACCGTCTTTAACTTGAGTTATGCTCTCTTTGATTTAAAGTGAGGATGAATCTCTGAATTTGTTTCAATATTTTGGTGTTCTCCTTCCACTCGGTGACCGTCAACCAATCAGACAGCGGCGTGTGAAGCCCCGCCCCCAAGGAAACACAACGCCGTGAAGGTAAAACCTTTGTGTGACTCGTCCCTTAAATCAAAAAGATAAATCAGGGCCCTAAACATCATTTTGATGTACTCCCCCTGCCCCCATTTAATAACATTTTAAACCTTTTATTTTGTTATTTTTAAACAAACAGGAATTTAATTTAAAAAACACGGGAAATAAATGTTTCACTATTTAAGTTCAAAATAACAAATTTACCAATTTTTGATGTACTCCTCCTTATTATTTACATTTTAAAACTTTTATTTTGTTATTTTTAAACAAACCTGAATTTAATTAAGAAAAAGATGGGAAATAAATGTTTCACTATTTGTTTAAGTTCAAAATAACAAATTTACCAATTTTTGATGTACTCCTCCTTATTATTTACATTTTAAACCTTTTATTTTGTTATTTTTAAACAAACAGGAATTTAATTTAAAAAACACGGGAAATAAATGTTTCACTATTTGTTTAAGTTCAAAATAACAAATTTACCAATTTTTGATGTACTCCTCCTTATTATTTACATTTTAAAACTTTTATTTTGTTATTTTTAAACAAACCTGAATTTAATTAAGAAAAAGATGGGAAATAAATGTTTCACTATTTGTTTAAGTTCAAAATAACAAATTTATAAAAAAAAATGTATGTATTCCCCCTGCCCCCATTTTTAACATTTTAAACCTTTTATTTTGTTATTTTTAAACAAACAGGAATTTAATTTAAAAAACACGGGAAATAAATGTTTCACTATTTGTTTAAGTTCAAAATAACAAATTTACCAATTTTTGATGTACTCCCCCTTATTATTTACATTTTAAAACTTTTATTTTGTTATTTTTAAACAAACCTGAATTTAATTAGGAAAAAGATGGGAAATAAATGTTTCACTATTTGTTTAAGTTCAAAATAACAAATTTATTAAAAAAAATGTATGTACTCCCCCTGCCCCCATTTTTTAACATTTTAAACCTTTTATTTTGTTATTTTTAAACAAACCTGAATTTAATTAAGAAAAAGATGGGAAATAAATGTTTCACTATTTGTTTAAATTCAAAATAACAAATTTACCAATTTTTGATGTACTCCTCCTTATTATTTACATTTAAAACTTTTATTTTGTTATTTTTAAACAAACAGGAATTTAATTTAAAAAACAGGGGAAATAAATGTTTCACTATTTGTTTAAGTTCAAAATAACAAATTTACCAATTTTTGATGTACTCCTCCTTATTATTTACATTTTAAAACTTTTATTTTGTTATTTTTAAACAAACCTGAATTTAATTAGGAAAAAGATGGGAAATAAATGTTTCACTATTTGTTTAAATTCAAAATAACAAATTTACCAATTTTTGATGTACTCCTCCTTATTATTTACATTTTAAAACTTTTATTTTGTTATTTTTAAACAAACATTTAATTTAAAAAACAGGGGAAATAAATGTTTCACTATTTGTTTAAGTTAAAATAACAAATTTACCAATTTTTGATGTACTCCTCCTTATTATTTACATTTTAAAACTTTATTTTGTTATTTTTAAACAAACCTGAATTTAATTAGGAAAAAGATGGGAAATAAATGTTTCACTATTTGTTTAAATTCAAAATAACAAATTTACCAATTTTGATGTACTCCTCCTTATTATTTACATTTTAAAACTTTTATTTTGTTATTTTTAACAAACCTGAATTTAATTAGGAAAAAGATGGGAAATAAATGTTTCACTATTTGTTTAAGTTCAAAATAACAAATTTATAAAAAATGTATGTACTCCCCCTGCCCCCATTTAATAACATTTTAAACCTTTTATTTTGTTATTTTAAACAAACAGGAATTTAATTTAAAAAAACACGGAAATAAATGTTTCACTATTTGTTAAATTCAAAATAACAAATCTACCAATTTTTGATGTACTCCTCCTTATTATTTACATTTTAAAACTTTTATTTGTATTTTTAAACAAACCTGAATTTAATTAGGAAAAAGATGGGAAATAAATGTTTCAC
>NC_084758.1:5407393-5447393 GCF_033978785.1 Entelurus aequoreus
ATTTTTTTGGAAGTTGGAAAAGAGGAAGTTTGAATTTCCAGAATGGTGGAATGTGTTGAAGGTAGAATGGTTTGAATAGGTTGAAAAATGGCTAATTCATTTGGAATGCGGAAAATGTCGATAAAAACTGAGAATTCTAGGGAAATCCTGGAATTTTGTTTACAGTTTTTGAAAGGCAGCACACAATTATTTAACAGGTTGAATATTTTGAAGTTGGAACGGTTTGAGTGGGAGTTGTGGAACTTTGAAAAATGTCCCATTCTTTTCAATGGGAATTTCATGGAAATTTGGGGATTTCGGGAAAAAAGGGAATTTTTTATGAAATGCAAAATAAAATTGAATGTTCGGAATGAGTTGAAATGGTTGGTGTTGGAATTTTTCAAATCGGTCAAGAAATGTTGAAGTAGTAACATTTTTAATTGAGAAATGGTGTAAAGGAATTTCGGGAAAACCAGGAATTTTTCCAGTTCGAAATTTTTTTTTAGTTATTTGTCCTGACTAAGAGGAATGTTTTGACGGTTGAAATGGGTTAAAAAATGTGGAAGGAGTAGACGCCAGAAAAAAAGGGTGGAAATAGGGCTTTGGAAAAGCAGGAATTCTGGAAAATCCTGGAATTTTTTGGAAGTTGGAAAAGAGGAAGTTTGAATTTCCAGAATGGTGGAATGTGTTGAAGGTAGAATGGTTTATGTGGAAACGGTGGAAGTTTGAAAAACGGCCAATTCATTTGGAATGGGGAAAATGTCCCTAAAAACTGAGAATTCTTGGAAATCCTGGAATTTTGTTTACAGTTTTTGAAAGGCAGCACACAATTATTTAACAGGTTTTGGAACGGTTGAAATGGGTTAAAAAATGTGGAAGGAGTAGTCTCCAGAAAAAAAGGGTGGAAATAGGGCTTTGGAAAAGCAGGAATTCTGGAAAATCCTGGAATTTTTTGGAAGTTGGAAAAGAGGAAGTTTGAATTTCCAGAATGGTGGAATGTGTTGAAGGTAGAATGGTTTGAATAGGTTGAAAAATGGCTAATTCATTTGGAATGGGGAAAATGTCGATAAAAACTGAGAATTCTAGGGAAATCCTGGAATTTTGTTTACAGTTTTTGAAAGGCAGCACACAATTATTTAACAGGTTGAATATTTTGAAGTTGGAACGGTTTGAGTGGGAGTTGTGGAACTTTGAAAAATGTCCCATTCTTTTCAATGGGAATTTCATGGAAATTTGGGGATTTCGGGAAAAAAGGGAATTTTTTATAAAATGCAAAATAAAATTGAATGTTCGGAATGAGTTGAAATGGTTGGTGTTGGAATTTTTCAAATCGGTCAAGAAATGCTGAAGTAGTAACATTTTTAATTGAGAAATGGTATAAAGGAATTTCGGGAAAACCTGGAATTTTTCCAGTTCGAAATTTTTTTTTCGTTATTTGTCCTGACTAAGAGGAATGTTTTGACGGTTGAAATGGGTTAAAAAATGTGTAAGGAGTAGACGCCAGAAAAAAAGGGTGGAAATAGGGCTTTGGAAAAGCAGGAATTCTGGAAAATCCTGGAATTTTTTGGAAGTTGGAAACAGGAAGTTTGAATTTTCAGAATGGTGGACTCTGTTGAAGGTAGAATGGTTTATGTGGAAACGGTGGAAGTTTGAAAAACGGCAAATTCATTTTGAATGGGGAAAATGTCCCTAAAAACTGAGAATTCTTGGAAATCCTGGAATTTTGTTTACAGTTTTTGAAAGGCAGCACACAATTATTTAACAGGTTGAATATTTTGAAGTTGGAACGGTTTGAGTGGGAGTTGTGGAACTTTGAAAAATGTCCCATTCTTTTCAATGGGAATTTCATGGAAATTTGGGGATTTCGGAAAAAGAGGGAATTTTTTGGGAAAATGCAAAATAAAATTGAATGTTCGGAGTAAGTTGAAATGGTTGGTTTTGGAATTTTTGAAATCGATCAAGAAATGTTGAAGTACTAACATTTTAATTGAGAAATGGTACCTTCAACACATTCCACCACTCTGGACATTCAAACTTCCTTTTTCCCAACTTCAAAAAAATTCCAGGATTTTCCAGAATTCCTGCTTTTCCAAAGCCCTATTTCCACCCTTTTTTTCTGGCACCTACTCCTTCCACATTTTTTTAACCCATTTCAACCGTTCCACCGTCAAAACATTCCTCTTAGTCAGGACAAATAACGGAAATTGTTTTTCGAACTGGAAAAATTCCCGGTTTTCCCGAAATTCCTTACTACCATTTCTCAATTAAAAAAGTTACTACTTCAACATTTCTTAACCGATTTGGAAAAAATTCCAACACCAACCATTTCAACTCATTCAAAATAAAATGCAATTTTATTTTGCATTTTCCCAAAAAATCCCTCTTTTCCCAAAAAATCCCGATATGCCGCCCTTTTTCCGGGCGAGAACCTTGGACTTGGACCGGCATAATCCAATTAGGTCCAACCATACACGAGTATCATCACGGCCAGAGACTACACCCCTTTCTAAAACCCTCAGTGTTAGAACATGGCGTTCTGCGGAAAAAAAAGCCAAAGACATCTTATTCCCGTGTCTTCTGCTGCTCTCTTGGTATTTTGTGGGACCTCTGCGTGAAAGAGGATTTAGAGGTCTTAACCAAGGGCAGAGAATCAAGTCACTTTAGAACAAGACCCCCAAGGTACTCGAGCCCCTCCACTCGGGGCAGGACCTCAACCCCGACTCGCAGGTGATACTCCGCCCTTTTCCGGGCGAGAACCTTGGACTCGGACCAGCAAAATCCAATTAGGTCCAACCATACACGAGTATCATCACGGCTAGAGTCGACACCCCTTTCTAAAACCCTCAGTGTTAGAACATGGCGTTCTGTGGAAAAGCCAAAGATATCTTATTCCCGTGTCTTCTGCTGCTCTCTTGGTATTTTGTGGGATCTCTGCGTGAAAGAGGGTTTAGAGGTCTTAACCAAGGGCAGAGAATCAAGTGATTTTAGAACAAGACCTCCAAGGTACTAGAGCCCTTCCACTCGGGGCAGGACCTCCTCCCCGAGTCAGAAGTGATACTGCGCCCTTTTCCGGGCGAGAACCTTGGACTTGGACCGGCATAATCCAATTAGGTCCAACCATACACGAGTATCATCACGGCCAGAGACTACACCCCTTTCTAAAACCCTCCGCGTTAGAACATGGCGTTCTGCGGAAAAAAAGCCAAAGAAATCTTATTCCCGTGTCTTCTGTTACTCTCTTGGTATTTTGTGGGATCTATGCGTGAAAGAGGATTTAGAGGTTTTAACCAAGGGCAGAGAATCAAGTGATTTTAGAACAAGACCTCCAAGGTACTAGAGCCCTTCCACTCGGGGCAGGACCTCATCCCCGAGTCAGAAGTGATACTGCGCCCTTTTCCGGGCGAGAACCTTGGACTCGGACCGGCAAAATCCAATTAGGTCCAACCATACACGAGTATCATCACGGCCAGAGACTACACCTCTTTCTAAAACCCTCAGTGTTAGAACATGGCGTTCTGTGGAAAAGCCAAAGACATCTTATTCCCGTGTCTTCTGCTACTCTCTTGGTATTTTGTGGGATCTCTGCGTGAAAGAGGATTTAGAGGTTTTAACCAAGGGCAGAGAATCAAGTCATTTTAGAACAAGACCTCCAAGGTACTAGAGCCCTTCCACTCGGGGCAGGACCTCATCCCCGAGTCAGAAGTGATACTGCACCCTTTTCCGGGCGAGAACCTTGGACTCGGACCGGCAAAATCCAATTAGGTCCAACCATACACGAGTATCATCACGGCCAGAGACTACACCCCTTTCTAAAACCCTCAGTGTTAGAACATGGCGTTCTGCGGAAAAAAGCCAAAGACATCTTATTCCCGTGTCTTCTGCTGCTCTCTTGGTATTTTGTGGGATCTCTGCGTGAAAGAGGATTTAGAGGTCTTAACCAAGGGCAGAGAATCAAGTCACTTTAGAACAAGACCCCCAAGGTACTCGAGCCCCTCCACTCGGGGCAGGACCTCATCCCAGAGTCAGAAGTGATACTGCGCCCTTTTCCCGGGCGAGAACCTTGGACTCGGACCGGCAAAATCCAATTAGGTCCAACCATACACGAGTATCATCACGGCTAGAGTCGACACCCCTTTCTAAAACCCTCCGCGTTAGAACATGGCATTCTGTGGAAAAGCCAAAGACATCTTATTCCCGTGTCTTCTGTTACTCTCTTGGTATTTTGTGGGATCTCTGCGTGAAAGAGGATTTAGAGGTCTTAACCAAGGGCAGAGAATCAAGTCACTTTAGAACAAGACCCCCAAGGTACTAGAGCCCTTCCACTCGGGGCAGGACCTCATCCCAGAGTCAGAAGTGATACTGCGCCCTTTTCCGGGCGAGAACCTTGGACTCGGACCGGCATAATCCAATTAGGTCCAACCATACACAAGTATCATCACGGCTAGAGACTACACCCCTTTCTAAAACCCTCTGCGTTAGAACATGGCGTTCTGCGGAAAAAAAGCCAAAGACATCTTATTCCCGTGTCTTCTGCTGCTCTCTTGGTATTTTGTGGGATCTCTGCGTGAAAGAGGATTTAGAGGTCTTAACCAAGGGCAGAGAATCAAGTCACTTTAGAACAAGACCCCCAAGGTACTCGAACCCCTCCACTCGGGGCAGGACCTCATCCCCGACTCGCAGGTGATACTCCGCCCTTTTCCGGGCGAGAACCTTGGACTCGGACCAGCAAAATCCAATTAGGTCCAACCATACACGAGTATCATCACGGCTAGAGTCGACACCCCTTTCTAAAACCCTCAGTGTTAGAACATGGCGTTCTGTGGAAAAGCCAAAGATATCTTATTCCCGTGTCTTCTGCTGCTCTCTTGGTATTTTGTGGGATCTCTGCGTGAAAGAGGATTTAGAGGTCTTAACCAAGGGCAGAGAATCAAGTGATTTTAGAACAAGACCTCCAAGGTACTAGAGCCCTTCCACTCGGGGCAGGACCTCCTCCCCGAGTCAGAAGTGATACTGCGCCCTTTTCTGGGCGAGAACCTTGGACTCGGACCGGCATAATCCAATTAGGTCCAACCATACACGAGTATCATCACGGCCAGAGACTACACCCCTTTCTAAAACCCCCGGCTTTAGAACATGGCGTTCTGCGGAAAAGCCAAAGACATCTTATTCCCGTGTCTTCTGTTACTCTCTTGGTATTTTGTGGGATCTCTGCGTGAAAGAGGATTTAGAGGTTTTAACCAAGGGCAGAGAATCAAGTCATTTTAGAACAAGACCTCCAAGGTACTAGAGCCCTTCCACTCGGGGCAGGACCTCATCCCCGAGTCAGAAGTGATACTGCACCCTTTTCCGGGCGAGAACCTTGGACTCGGACCGGCAAAATCCAATTAGGTCCAACCATACACGAGTATCATCACGGCCAGAGACTACACCCCTTTCTAAAACCCTCAGTGTTAGAACATGGCGTTCTGCGGAAAAAAGCCAAAGACATCTTATTCCCGTGTCTTCTGCTGCTCTCTTGGTATTTTGTGGGATCTCTGCGTGAAAGAGGATTTAGAGGTCTTAACCAAGGGCAGAGAATCAAGTCACTTTAGAACAAGACCCCCAAGGTACTCGAGCTCCTCCACTCGGGGCAGGACCTCATCCCAGAGTCAGAAGTGATACTGCGCCCTTTTCCCGGGCGAGAACCTTGGACTCGGACCGGCAAAATCCAATTAGGTCCAACCATACACGAGTATCATCACGGCTAGAGTCGACACCCATTTCTAAAACCCTCCGCGTTAGAACATGGCATTCTGTGGAAAAGCCAAAGACATCTTATTCCCGTGTCTTCTGTTACTCTCTTGGTATTTTGTGGGATCTCTGCGTGAAAGAGGATTTAGAGGTCTTAACCAAGGGCAGAGAATCAAGTCACTTTAGAACAAGACCCCCAAGGTACTAGAGCCCTTCCACTCGGGGCAGGACCTCATCCCAGAGTCAGAAGTGATACTGCGCCCTTTTCCGGGCGAGAACCTTGGACTCGGACCGGCATAATCCAATTAGGTCCAACCATACACGAGTATCATCACGGCTAGAGACTACACCCCTTTCTAAAACCCTCCGCGTTAGAACATGGCGTTCTGCGGAAAAAAAGCCAAAGACATCTTATTCCCGTGTCTTCTGCTGCTCTCTTGGTATTTTGTGGGATCTCTGCGTGAAAGAGGATTTAGAGGTCTTAACCAAGGGCAGAGAATCAAGTCACTTTAGAACAAGACCCCCAAGGTACTCGAACCCCTCCACTCGGGGCAGGACCTCATCCCCGACTCGCAGGTGATACTCCGCCCTTTTCCGGGCGAGAACCTTGGACTCGGACCAGCAAAATCCAATTAGGTCCAACCATACACGAGTATCATCACGGCTAGAGTCGACACCCCTTTCTAAAACCCTCAGTGTTAGAACATGGCGTTCTGTGGAAAAGCCAAAGACATCTTATTCCCGTGTCTTCTGCTACTCTCTTGGTATTTTGTGGGATCTCTGCGTGAAAGAGGATTTAGAGGTCTTAACCAAGGGCAGAGAATCAAGTCACTTTAGAACAAGACCCCCAAGGTACTCGAACCCCTCCACTCGGGGCAGGACCTCATCCCAGAGTCAGAAGTGATACTGCACCCTTTTCCGGGCGAGAACCTTGGACTCGGACCGGTATAATCCAATTAGGTGCAACCATACACGAGTATCATCACGGCCAGAGACTACACCCCTTTCTAAAACCCTCAGCGTTAGAACATGGCGTTCTGCGGAAAAAAAGCCAAAGACATCTTATTCCCGTGTCTTCTGCTACTCTCTTGGTATTTTGTGGGATCTCTGCGTGAAAGAGGATTTAGAGGTCTTAACCAAGGGCAGAGAATCAAGTCACTTTAGAACAAGACCCCCAAGGTACTCGAACCCCTCCACTCGGGGCAGGACCTCATCCCAGAGTCAGAAGTGATACTGCACCCTTTTCCGGGCGAGAACCTTGGACTCGGACCGGCATAATCCAATTAGGTCCAACCATACATGAGTATCATCACGGCTAGAGACTACACCCCTTTCTAAAACCCTCAGCGTTAGAACATGGCGTTCTGCGGAAAAGCCAAAGACATCTTATTCCCGTGTCTTCTGTTACTCTCTTGGTATTTTGTGGGATCTCTGCGTGAAAGAGGATTTAGAGGTCTTAACCAAGGGCAGAGAATCAAGTCACTTTAGAACAAGACCGCCAAGGTACTCGAGCCCCTCCACTCGGGGCAGGACCTCATCCCAGAGTCAGAAGTGATACTCCGCCCTTTTCCGGGCGAGAACCTTGGACTCGGACCGGCATAATCCAATTAGGTCCAACCATACATGAGTATCATCACGGCTAGAGACTACACCCCTTTCTAAAACCCTCAGCGTTAGAACATGGCGTTCTGCGGAAAAGCCAAAGACATCTTATTCCCGTGTCTTCTGTTACTCTCTTGGTATTTTGTGGGATCTCTGCGTGAAAGAGGATTTAGAGGTCTTAACCAAGGGCAGAGAATCAAGTCACTTTAGAACAAGACCGCCAAGGTACTCGAGCCCCTCCACTCGGGGCAGGACCTCATCCCAGAGTCAGAAGTGATACTCTGCCCTTTTCCGGGCGAGAACCTTGGACTCGGACCGGCATAATCCAATTAGGTCCAACCATACATGAGTATCATCACGGCTAGAGACTACACCCCTTTCTAAAACCCTCAGCGTTAGAACATGGCGTTCTGCGGAAAAAAAGCCAAAGACATCTTATTCCCGTGTCTTCTGCTACTCTCTTGGTATTTTGTGGGATCTCTGCGTGAAAGAGGATTTAGAGGTCTTAACCAAGGGCAGAGAATCAAGTCACTTTAGAACAAGACCCCCAAGGTACTCGAGCCCCTCCACTCGGGGAAGGACCTCCTCCCCGAGTCAGAAGTGATACTGCGCCCTTTTACGGGCGAGAACCTTGGACTCGGACCGGCAAAATCCAATTAGGTCCAACCATACATGAGTATCATCACGGCTAGAGACTACACCCCTTTCTAAAACCCTCAGCGTTAGAACATGGCGTTCTGCGGAAAAGCCAAAGACATCTTATTCCCGTGTCTTCTGTTACTCTCTTGGTATTTTGTGGGATCTCTGCGTGAAAGAGGATTTAGAGGTCTTAACCAAGGGCAGAGAATCAAGTCACTTTAGAACAAGACCGCCAAGGTACTCGAGCCCCTCCACTCGGGGCAGGACCTCATCCCAGAGTCAGAAGTGATACTCTGCCCTTTTCCGGGCGAGAACCTTGGACTCGGACCGGCATAATCCAATTAGGTCCAACCATACATGAGTATCATCACGGCTAGAGACTACACCCCTTTCTAAAACCCTCAGCGTTAGAACATGGCGTTCTGCGGAAAAAAAGCCAAAGACATCTTATTCCCGTGTCTTCTGCTACTCTCTTGGTATTTTGTGGGATCTCTGCGTGAAAGAGGATTTAGAGGTCTTAACCAAGGGCAGAGAATCAAGTCACTTTAGAACAAGACCCCCAAGGTACTCGAGCCCCTCCACTCGGGGAAGGACCTCCTCCCCGAGTCAGAAGTGATACTGCGCCCTTTTACGGGCAAGAACCTTGGACTCGGACCGGCAAAATCCAATTAGGTCCAACCATACACGAGTATCATCACAGCTAGAGACTACACCCCTTTCTAAAACCCTCCGCGTTAGAACATGGCGTTCTGCGGAAAAGCCAAAGACATCTTATTCCCGTGTCTTCTGCTGCTCTCTTGGTATTTTGTGGGATCTCTGCATGAAAGAGGATTTAGAGGTCTTAACCAAGGGCAGAGAATCAAGTCCTTCATCCACTTAATCCTCCTCAGGTCTGATAACGATCTCTCTGGTTTCCGCAACCCGCCGTTTCTCCTTTTTCGTTTGTTTTGCTCCCTCCTTACGCTCTAATTGTTGATAATATTCCAATGTTTGCTTCCCTCCGCCCCGACCCTCCGAGTGTGTTGAGTACGCCCGCGCTTCCAGTCGGACATACATTTGCTTTTATCGTCATGTCAGATGTTCCCCCGCAGGAATCGGCCTCGACACGCGAGTTCAGATGATCTAGAGAGTCCCCCCCGCGCCGGTGGCATCCACATGCCAGCATCATGCACATTTGATGGCACCATGCATAAATTATTTGTTTTGGAGCTTTGGGACGCCGCGCGGATGCGAAGAATGATGAAAAGAAATAAATCAGGCAAGTCATCATCCCCCCGACTGGGCCAATCACCGACAAATAAGTCCTGGTTCTGAGCTTGTAGCGGGTGTCTCCCACTGGGCCAATCAGAGTCATTTTAAACGCAACTAAAAGGAGATGAATCCACTCAGAACTGGTAAGAAGCGTCTCTTGCGAGGACGGCGTGGCGTACGGAATCGGTTTTTGTCCAGAGCGGAAAAAATTCGAGGCCCGGACGGCGTTTGTCCGCGGGGCCGTCGGAACGGTTTTCATCCTGTTTGCCGCGGGCCGTGTTTCCTCTAAGGAGGATTGTCAGCTCGCCGAAGGAGAGACGGGACACGGCGATGAAGAGAAATGAAATCTCGGCGTCAAGCCGCGCGTGGAAAATTGTGCGTGACAGACGGACAAACAAGGCTAAATTGCTGTCTTTCAAGCCGTTTCATCATGACGCCGGAGAGCAACAGACGAGACTCCATCGGATGCTGCGGCGCGGCGCTCGAACACGCCCCTCTCGCTTCCACGTCTGCTCACGTACTTTGCCGACTTCAAGAACCTTTTTTTTTTTATTTCTATTTGCCCGGGAACAGAAGTCTCAAACTGCTTTTCATTGAGGACCCCATTCCTTGGATCTCGTGGGAGAGGACGGTGGGGTGGGTTAACCTGCTAGTTCCTGGTTAGTCTGCTGAAAATGATGGAAAGCGCCTGTGGAAGTCGCTGCCTAGCGGTTCCACTGATATACACGTCACCACAGACAAACATGCAAAGTTGACAAAGTTTTTATGTTTTTGACAAGATCATTCAAAAATGCAGGTCGTGACTTTGCAGTCACTCCCAATCCTTCCTCCCCTACTGTTCCCGGCCGCTACTGTTAAAGACAACAGGTGATTCGATAACTCGTGCCACCTGGGAGATGTAATCACCTGTTCAGCTGTGTCTCGCCGTCAGCACTGCCACGCCCCCTTCTGATGGTGCTCTGTCGTCAGCACCACGGACAGCGGCGGTGACCTCCGCTTCTGCAGGCAGCGCTGGCCACACCTCCCTCCACAGCGCCACTCCACATAGCGACTAATGCTTTGGTCAAAGTTGGAATCGCGCAAAAAACACATTTTCAGTTATTCATCACTCTACTGCCGTCTGGTGGCTAAAGTGGATTATGCATCCTCCAATTTGTCACGTTTCATGTGTGGGGTAAACCGCCTTCTAGATCTCTGAAGAATAGTGTGGGTGGATGGTTGAAAGGTCAGAATCGAATTAAAAATGGCACAAAATGTGAAGAATTTAGAGCACTGTAGAACTATGAAAACGGCCATTCATTTGAAAGGGAGTTTACTGGAAATTTGGGAATTTCGGGCAAACCCGAAATTTTTGAAAATATTGCTACTAGCCCAATTGTCCTAGATGATATGAATGGGTTGGTGTTGGATTTTTAAAATCGTTTGAAAGATATTGACGCTGTAACAGTTTGAATGGAGAATGGGTATTTCAGAATTCCTGGAATTTTGGGAAAAATGGGAATTTGCATGAAAAAAAATATTAGCATGTATTGTCCAAACTAAGAGGAATGTTTTGAAGGTGGAATGGTCAAAAAACGGTTGAAAGATGTGAATTGCGAAAATTTTCCAGGAAGAGGTGAAAATAAAGCTTTGGAATACCGGAAATTTGTGGTATTACTGGAATTTTTGTTTAACTTGTTAGTCTGATTGCGGAGTGTATGGTTGGTGGAACGGTTCAAATCGGATAAGAAAGGTGGGATATGGAGACGTTTCTATATTGCCCATTAATTGTCAATGGGGAGAAATTCCTGGAATTTCCGGGAATTTTGTGAAAGGGAAAACATGTTTTGTCTTAAAGATCTTGGAAGAGTAGTAATATGTGTGGATGGTTGAAAGATCATTGAAAAATGGCACAAAATGTTGAGACTTAAGAGCTTTGTAGAACTTTGAATATGTCCATTCATTTACTGGAAATTTGGGAATTTTAGGAAAACCCGGAATTTTTTGAATATTTGCTACTGGCAGGACAGTCCTAGATGACATGAATTTGCATGAAAATAGGAGCATTTGTTGTCCCAACTAAGAGGAATGCTTAGAAGGTGGAATGATGAAAAACGGTTAAAAAATGTGGATTGTGAAACATTTTCCAGGAAGAGGTGAAAGTGGGGCTTTGCATAACCGGGAATTCTTGGAATTTTTTTTGAACTTGGTAGTCTGATTGTCCAAGGTGAGTGGCGTGTGTGGTCGGTGGAACGGTTCAAATCGGATAAGAAAGGTGGGATATGGAGACGTTTCTATATTGCCCATTAATTGTCAATGGGGAGAAATTCCTGGAATTTCCTGGAATTTTGGGAAAGGGAAAACATGTTTTGTCTTACTACTACTCTTCCAAGATCTTTATGTGTGGATGGTTGAAAGGTCAGTAAAAAATGGCACAAAATGTTGAGACTTAAGAGCTTTGTAGAACTTTGAATATGTCCATTCATTTACTGGAAATTTGGAAGTTTCGGGAAAACCCGGAATTTTTTGAATATTTGCTACTGGCAGGACAGTCCTAGATGACATGAATTTGCATGAAAATAGGAGCATTTGTTGTCCCAACTAAGAGGAATGCTTAGAAGGTGGAATGATGAAAAACGGTTAAAAAATGTGGATTGTGAAACATTTTCCAGGAAGAGGTGAAAGTGGGGCTTTGCATAACCGGGAATTCTTGGAATTTTTTTTGAACTTGGTAGTCTGATTGTCCAAGGTGAGTGGCGTGTGTGGTCGGTGGAACGGTTCAAATCGGATAAGAAAGGTGGGATATGGAGACGTTTCTATATTGCCCATTAATTGTCAATGGGGAGAAATTCCTGGAATTTCCTGGAATTTTGGGAAAGGGAAAACATGTTTTGTCTTACTACTACTCTTCCAAGAATGGTGAATGGTTGAAAGGTCAGTAAAAAATGGCACAAAATGTTGAGACTTAAGAGCCTTGTAGAACTTTGAATATGTCCATTAATTTACTGGAAATTTGGGAATTTCGGGGAAACTCTGAATTTTTAGGGGTGGGGGGGGGTATGGTATTTTTTTATTTTTTTTTTGTCATAAAGAAACACAATCATGTGTGCTTACGGACTGTATTCCTTGCAGACTGTATTGATATATATTGATATATAATGTAGGAAACAGAATATTAATAACAGAAAGAAACAACCCTTTTGTGTGAATGAGTGTAAATGGGGGGGTTTGGGGTTGGTGCACTAATTGTAAGTGTATCTTGTGTTTTTTATGTTGATATAATTAATGTTAGTATTCAAACAAACACACAGACAATATGATTATATAAATATCAATCCAATCCAACAATAGACACCGCAATCCAGGTTGTTTTTTTGGGAGAGCTTTGACAAAACCGATTTTTGATCAGAAAATAGGTTTAGTATTTAGTCTCACCAGTTCCTGATTTTCTCTCAAGACAGACCGTTCTCACACATTTAAGCAAAATTGCTTACCTCCGGATGCGCCGTAAAA
Organism: Entelurus aequoreus; assembly: GCF_033978785.1. NCBI lineage: Eukaryota > Metazoa > Chordata > Actinopteri > Syngnathiformes > Syngnathidae > Entelurus > Entelurus aequoreus. The sequence goes on from NC_084758.1 coordinate 5,420,087, forward strand.
GCCTGTCTGCCCCCCAAAAAAACTCAGGCCCTGGATGTTGACCGCAGCTCTTACCCAGATGTTCGTGACGCCGATTTTATGCGGTGGAAAAGTCTGAGTCTTAAACAGTAATAAAAGAGAATTGGTTACAAGAGTTTATTTACCCAATCAGTTGGATTGGAAAGACATTTGTTTACACAGACGAGACGAAAGATGGTACATCCTCCAAGGAATTAGAAAGAATGCACACCAGGCTTGGTCTTCCCTTGTGGTTCCCATATGGTCTAATTCTATCATAACAACTTAGGTAATTGTCCAATGTTGAAATATCACCCCACCAACAGAACTAGTCAGGGTGACCTTACCTCTTATGTGTCATGTCCTTCCCAATGTATTCAGTTTGAGAAGTAACCCTAGGGCACATTTTCTACTACACAAACAAACCTGATATCCGGATGATATATTCAGATTGGAAAGGATATGAAGAAACTGAGTGATCTCGAATTGGTAAGAGAACTCTGTGCTATGGGAAAAGTAGCGACCCAAGTAAGTGGTGGGTCTAAAAAAAAAACCATTAAAACCTTTAAACATTTACAAACTACAGTATGTTGCTTTGCAACTCCAGACCAGGTGAAGGTTTGCCGACCACTGAGGTTGACTCTGGCGGAATAATCGAAGTCAACAATGTTGATGTTCTACCAGCAAACAAAAGGTCAAAGGGTGTAATTGGTCAGATTTGTCTTCCACCTGAAGGATAAGTGATGGTGACATTTGTGAATATTACTTACAGATGCCGATTAAAGATTCTGACATTTTACTCTTAATCGCACAGAAGGGGGCCGACTTTACTCGTACTACGTTTGTTTTGCAAAGGTCATGTTGTCTTTTCCACATGTGAACACTTCCTTGTGGTCTACATCAGTGGTCCCCAATCTTTTTGTAGCGGGGGTCCGGTCAACGCTTGAAAATTTGTCCCACGGACCGGGTTTTTTTTTATTTTATTTTTTTTATTTTATTTTATTTTATTTTTTTCTCCATAAAGAAATACAATCATGTGTGCTTACGGACTGTATCCCTGCAGACTGTATTGATCTATATTGACATACACATACACAATATGTATATATTGTGTTTTTTATGTTGATTTAATAAATTTTTTTTATTTTATTTTTATTTTATTTTATTTATTTACCAATCGGTGGTTGGGGACCACTGGTCTACATAACATGTCATGCTGGTTCTCTGGTCGGAATGTTGTTTTACAGACCATCTTCTGACCGTCTCTTCTTATTTACGTGCCTCCACTTCGACGCCGTCTTCTACTCGTCACTCAAGCGTGTTTCGTGTTGACGTAGAAGCTAGCCATACAAAAATACCGTAGCACGCCGATGTGTGAGCACGCTAGAAAAAGAGTTCCTCAGTGTTCACTCGTACAATAACAACATTGCTACAGTTTGGTTATTACACAGGTTACATTAACGGAGTATTGTTGACGGTTTTTGAATGCCTTTTTAAAGTGATTTAGAGGTAGCATTGATTGCTAACATTAGCTGCATTGCTAGCCGCCAAGAACAAGATGATTTTTACATGTTAGAATGCAAAAAAACCTTTTGTTTTCTTGTCTCTCGTAATGATTGTGAACGATAGGCAAAATTCCAAAAAAAGTGCAGTTCCCCTTTAAATAGCATTTACTGCTATTTAATATAGCCTCCAAATATCGATTATCGGCCTCTTTGACTACTAATAATCGGTATCGGCTCTGCGAAAAAACATACTTGAATGTTTTCCATTCATTCAAAAGGAGATGTTTGTGTGTTAGTGTCTGGAAAACAACTGTTTGAAGTCATAACTTAAAGGTTGGCGTTTGAACTAGACAGGTAGTCTCTTCTTAAGGATAGGGCTATCACTTTTGCATTCCGAAGTCCCAATTAGGGCCTCTTTCCTACGAGAAGTGATCCAATCCACCGGCGAGTATCAAACTAAGGGGCCTAATCTTATTATGTGCTCAAACTGAAATACCATTGTTCACTCAAACCTGATGGTTTTGCTTTCTCCAAGACGAGTATGAACATTCACCATATGTAGAACATAAGATGAGTTAATTAAAACACTTCATTGGCCACCTGGAACAAGATGATTTTTACATGTTAGAATGCAAAAAAAAAACAAAAAACTTTTGTTTTCTTGTCTCTCATAATGATTGTTTACAAAAAAGTGCAGTTCCCGTCTAAATGACATTTACTGCAATTTAATATGGCCTCCAAATATCGATTATCGGCCTCTTTGACTACTAATAATCGGTATCGGCTCTGCGAAAAAACATACTTGAATGTTTTTCATTCATTCAAAAGGAGATGTTTGTGTGTTAGTGTCTGGAAAACAACTGCTTGAAGTCATAACTTAAAGGTTGGCGTTTGAACTAGACAGGTAGTCTCTTCTTAAGGATAGGGCTATCACTTTTGCATTCCCACGTCCCAATTAGGGCCTCTTTCCTACGAGAAGTGATCCAATCCACTTGCAAATATAACTAAGGGGCCTTATCTTATTATGTGCTCAAACTGAAATACCATTGTTCACTCAAACCTGATGGTTTGCTTTCTCCAAGACGAGTATGAACATTCACCATATGTAGAACATAAGATGAGTTAATTAATACACTTCATTGGCCACCTGGAACAAGATGATTTTTACATGTTAGAATGCAAAAAACAAAAAAAAAACTTTTGTTTTCTTGTCTCTCATAATGATTGTTTACAAAAAAGTGCAGTTCCCGTCTAAATGACATTTACTGCAATTTAATATGGCCTCCAAATATCGATTATCGGCTTCGTTGACTACTAATAATCGGTATCGGCTCTGCAAAAAAACATATTTGGATGTTTTCCATTCATTCAAAAGGAGATGTTTGTGTGTTAGTGTCTGGAAAACAACTGTTTGAAGTCATAACTTAAAGGTTGGCGTTTGAACTACCCAGGTAGTCTCTTCTTAAGGATAGGGCTATCACTTTTGCATTCCCAAGTCCCAATTAGGGCCTCTTTCCTACGAGAAGTGATCCAATCCACTTGCAAATATAACTAAGGGGCCTTATCTTTTTATGTGCTCAAACTGAAATACCATTGTTCACTCAAACCTGATGGTTTTGCTTTCTCCAAGACGAGTATGAACATTCACCATATGTAGAACATAAGATGAGTTGATTAATACACTTCATTGGCCGCCTGGAACAAGATGATTTTTACATGTTAGAATGCAAAAAAAAAAAAAAAACTTTTGTTTTCTTGTCTCTCATGATTGTTTACAAAAAAGTGCAGTTCCCGTCTAAATGACATTTACTGCAATTTAATATGGCCTCCAAATATCGATTATCGGCTTCGTTGACTACTAATAATCGGTATCGGCTCTGCGAAAAAACATACTTGAATGTTTTCCATTCATTCAAAAGGAGATGTTTGTGTGTTAGTGTCTGGAAAACAACTGTTTGAAGTCATAACCTAAAGGTTGGCGTTTGAACTGGACAGGTAGTCTCTTCTTAAGGATAGGGCTATCACTTTTGCATTCCCAAGTCCCAATTAGGGCCTCTTTCCTACGAGAAGTAATCCAATCCACCGGCGAGTATCAAACTAAGAGGCCTTATCTTATAATGTGCTCAAACTGAAATACCATTGTTTTTCATTCATTGGATTATTGTTGTTAGTTTTAACCCCCATCCCAGTAGTGTGTGTTCGAGCTGAGATGCCCGTCGTCAAACTCTCCACATAAAAGCCTCGCAAGGTTGTAAGATGATATTTTAGCGGCCGGGCCCTCCGCGGAGACACGTGAGAGTGCATTGTCTTCACAGCTGGGAGGAGATCTCCCATAAATCCTGCCCGCACTCTCACAACGAGGGACGTCTTCTTCACTGCGGGGACGCTTAAAAGCTGCCGCCGTCCGACCCTCCTGACCACCAGCAGGGGGGTGTTTCTGCATGATGAACTGCATGTGTCCGTCCACACGCACAGGAGGGAGCGTGTGTGTGTGGGTGTGTGTGTGTGTGTGTGTGTGTGTGTGTGTGTGTGTGTGTGTGTGTGTGTGTGTGTGTGTGTGTGTGTGTGTGTGTGTGTGTGTGTGTGTGTGTGTGTGTGTGTGTGTATGTGTAGGGGGGAGGGGTCGTTCACCACATCCAGAAATAATCCAATTCCACGGGAGGATGAATCAAACCTCCACCCTGCCGGTCTCAAGCTCACCACCATGAAAACAGCTTTAGGTTTGCCGAGGTGAGACCCCAGAGTCTCTTGCCGTGTGTGTGTGTGTGTGTGTGTGTGTGTGTGTTTGTGTTTCCGCCCTTCTTGAGACATGAAGAAGGAAAAGTATCTTCCATATGAGGAGGTGTGAACATAAATCCTGGTCCCAATAACATTGCATCTAATAGAGAGCCAAATACTAGAGTCCGTGAACATTGCTCCAAAGTCAGGATTTTTGTTGTTGATTTAATGTGCGTACAGAAGTAAACATTGACAGGTGCAAAGGCAGCAATATATGATCAAACAAGATAAAGAAGGACGTCCCTATTCATCCCCGGGAAAAAGCTGATTTTACGACTTGCGGTGCTGACGTAAGACAAGCCATATGTGAGCATAGGATGAACACATACACTACGCTACTAAGACTATAGTGGCCATTAACAGTTAGCTTCTACAGCTGGGTTGCCCAAAGTGCGGCACAGGGGCCATCTGTGGTCCCTGACTCCTTTGTCATCGGCCTTAAGAACATCACAAAAAAATAGAGATCTCATTTGCCCCCCTGCTGGTGACATCTATCAAAATGAGGGTGGTCCCAAAATGAGGGATTTTTCACATTGACTGTGTGTCGCTTTTAAAAGTGCTCCCCATCTGGTCAACATATGAAATAACAAGTGTGTGTAAGAAATTGAAATGTCACCTTTGGCCAAAATTAATGGAAAAAAAAATATATATATGTATATAGAGACATACTGTAATAACTTGAAGTAAATAATGAAGATTAAAAAAACTATTACAAACAAAAAATTCAAAAACATAAAAAAATAATAAATAATCTTTTTCTCACAATGTTATAAAATTGGGAACAATTTCTCATATTCTTTCTGTTTCCGTAATATTGCAATATTTTCTCGTAAAAAAATTTACTTTTAAAATTATTACTTTTTAATGCAAAGTGGTGACATTTGTCATATACAATTCTGACTTTTATAACAATATTGCCAATTTTTGTGTTCTTGTAAAATAGTGACTTTTTGGAGTAAAATTATGACTTTTGTCATCATTTTGCCAAGTAAAATTCCGATTATTATAATATTGCCAACATTTTAAAGTTTTCTTATAAAAATTCCAACTTTTATCATAATATTGCACAAATGTATAGTTTTTCTTGTCAAATCTTGACTTGCGTTGAGTAAAATGACGACTTTTATTATAATACTGCCAAAATTAATTTATTTTTTTTGTGAAATTGTGACCTTTTTCTTGTGAAATTCGAACTCATTTTTCACAACAAGCTTTTTTATATGTGCATAGTATGTATATATTATCCATGTTGCAAATACACTTCTTTATATATCTAGAAAGGCTGGTCCTAAAGAGGGAGGCATTTTTCCTCAGGTCTCAAAAAGGTAACAAATACAAGTTGTGCGTGTGTGTGTGTGTGTGTGTGTGTGTGTGTGTGTGTGTGTGTGTGTGTGTGTGTGTGTGTGTGTGTGTGTGTGTGTGTGTGTGTGTGTGTGTGTGTGTGTGTGTGTGTGTGTGTGTGTGTGTGTGTGTGTGTGTGTGTGAGAGAGAAGCAGGAGATTCCCCACGTCCACTTCCATGTGGATTTACCCATTTTATGGAGAACACATGATGCTGGGACAGCTTGTCTTCTGTCATTAGTATTCACACACACACACACGCACGCACGCACGCACACACACACACTCACACACACGCAGAGTGGAAGAAAAAGTGATGCAAGAAGTGGTTGTCTGTCTTTGAAATACCTGGAAGTCCTTTCTCACAGTTTCATCTTCAGATTGTTCGTATTTCCTCCCAGATGTTCTTCCACACTTCTGTCAGCGCTCTTCTTTTAGTTCCACTTCCTGCATGTCACACTCGTTTCCCCTCACCTGTCCCTGATTGGCAGCCTGGCACACCTGCTTGCAGTCAGTTGCCTATCAGGCTGCTATTTATGCCTGCCTCGCCCTCCAGTCCGGGCTCGATGTTTGTTTTTCCCCCGCATGTACACTTACCAATTGCACTATTATTATTAATATTATATCTGTTTGCTGCAAATTTACCACCATATTGCTTGAAGTGAACATAGAATAGGCTTGTATTGTCACTTCACATTAAGATGGAAAACATCATTTACTGATATGACCTAATCCAAACAACCTTCCCTAGTCATGGTGAAAGGAAAAACAAATCGACCAACACAAAAAGTTAACACACATGGTCACACATAACACAACCTGCTCACTGAACTTTGAGGGTGTTATAGAATAAAATATAAAGTTACACCCATTTAATTCCATTCCAATGCATGATGGGAAAAATGTGAAAACACTCCCTCCACACTTATCCATGTTTGGCGCATTTTAGCGGCTTGATATTTCTGATTGATGACAAAACTTTAAGGAGGTCGTCACAGAAGTAAACAAAGTAGGTATCAAACTTTCACATACTCTTAACATCAGTTATAGGAATTATATATCCATTATATTAACATGATATATACACGTATATATTCAATGTTGTGTTTGTGTCGGAGAATATTGGTTGGGAAATGACCAAAAATTCAATGGTCAAATCAACGTCACAACCTGACATTGATTAAACGTTAGAAAGCATGTTGTTTCAACGTAGTTTTGTTGGAGAATATTGGTTGGGAAATGACCAAATTTCAATGGTCAAATCAACGTCAGAACCCAACATTGATTAAACATTAGAAAGCATGTTGTTTCAATGTAGTTTTGTTGTAGAATATTGGTTGGGAAATGACCAAATTTCAATGGTCAAATCAACGTCAGAACCCAACATTGATTAAACGTTAGAAAGCATGTTGTTTCAACGTAGTTTTGTTGTAGAATATTGGTTGGGAAATGACCAAATTTCAATGGTCAAATCAACGTCAGAACCCAACATTGATTAAACATTAGAAAGCATGTTGTTTCAACGTAGTTTTGTTGTAGAATATTGGTTGGGAAATGACCAAAAATTCAATGGTCGAATCAACGTCACAACCTGACATTGATTAAACATTAGAAAGCATGTTGTTTCAATGTAGTTTTGTTGTAGAATATTGGTTGGGAAATGACCAAATTTCAATGGTCAAATCAACGTCTGAACCCAACATTGATTAAACGTTAAAAAGCATGTTGTTTCAACGTAGTTTTGTTGTAGAATATTGGTTGGGAAATGACCAAATTTCAATGTTCAAATCAACGTCAGAACCCAACATTGATTAAACGTTAAAAAGCATGTTGTTTCAACGTAGTTTTGTTGTAGAATATTGGTTGGGAAATGACCAAAAATTCAATGGTCGAATCAACGTCACAACCCGACATTGATTAAACGTTAGAAAGCATGTTGTTTCAACGTAGTTTTGTTGTAGAATATTGGTTGGGAAATGACCAAATTTCAATGTTCAATTCAACGTCACAACCTGACATTGAATAAACGTTAAAAAGTACGTTGTTTCAATGTTATTTTATATTGGTTGGAAAAATGACCAAATTTCAATGTCAAATCAACGTTAGCTGCTTGATATTTCTGATTGTTTACAAAAATTTAAGGAGGTCGTCACGGAAGTAAACAAGGTCAGAGTTGAACTTTCACATACTCTTAACATCAGTTATATGAATTATATATCCATTATAATAACATAAACTGTACACGTTTATATGAATAGTCTATAAATAGTCTTAACATCAATTATATGACTTATATATCCATTATAATAACAAACTATACACGTATATATGAATAGTCTATAGTCTTAACATCAATTATATGACTTATATATCCATTATAATAACAAACTATACACGTATATATGAATAGTCTATAAATAGTCTTAACATCAATTATATGACTTATATATCCATTATAATAACAAACTATACACGTATATATGAATAGTCTATAAATAGTCTTAACACCAATTATATGACTTATATATCCATTATAATAACAAACTATACACGTATATATGAATAGTATATAGTCTTAACATCAATTATATGACTTATATATCCATTATAATAACATAAACTATACACGTATATATGAATAGTCTATAAATAGTCTTAACATCAATTATATGACTTATATATCCATTATAATAACAAACTATACACGTATATATGAATAGTCTATAAATAGTCTTAACATCAATTATATGACTTATATATCCATTATAATAACAAACTATACACGTATATATGAATAGTCTATAAATAGTCTTAACATCAATTATATGACTTATATATCCATTATAATAACAAACTATACACGTATATATGAATAGTATATAGTCTTAACATCAATTATATGACTTATATATCCATTATAATAACATAAACTATACACGTATATATGAATAGTCTGTAAATAGTCTTAACATCAATTATATGACTTATATATCCATTATAATAACAAACTATACACGTATATATGAATAGTCTATAAATAGTCTTAACACCAATTATATGACTTATATATCCATTATAATAACATAAACTATACACGTATATATGAATAGTCTATAAATAGTCTTAACATCAATTATATGACTTATATATCCATTATAATAACAAACTATACACGTATATATGAATAGTCTATAAATAGTCTTAACACCAATTATATGACTTATATATATACATTATAATAACAAACTATACACGTATATATGAATAGTCTATAAATAGTCTTAACACCAATTATATGACTTATATATATACATTATAATAACAAACTATACACGTATATATGAATAGTCTGTAAATAGTCTTAACACCAATTATATGACTTATATATCCATTATAATAACAAACTATACACGTATATATGAATAGTCTGTAAATAGTCTTAACACCAATTATATGACTTATATATCCATTATAATAACAAACTATACACGTATATATGAATAGTCTATAAATAATCTCAACACCAATTATATGACTTATATATCTAGATTATAATAACAAACTATACACGTATATATGAATAGTCTATAAATATTGTTAGTTTACATGCAGTCGTCTTTCGGCTCCTTTCTTAGCTCAATGCGGGTCCCATGTGCAAAAGTTAGGACACCCCAGTTCTAATGAACTGAGCTGAGTGACGTTTCCTTTTGAACTGCTCGTTACCAACGTTTGTTCCTGGAAGGACTTCTGGCCGCTCCTCCGGCGTCTGAGTGCACCTTCAAGCGTGTCAAAGGACGCCGTGTTGTTCTTTGTTTGCGTAAACAAGCCTCATTTGCATACCCATTTACTTCCTCTTCTCCTCCGCCACGCCATTGTGTCGCTTCCGCCGGCCTCATTTGCTCCCTTTTCAACCGCCGATTGCTGGGCCGTTTGTTCCGTCGTCGCCTCCTCAAAGCCTGCGCCGTCTCCACGGCGGTGGCGGCGGCCTATAGCGGGTCCGATACAAGCCCCGCCTCCTCCCAGGCCCCCTTTTAAGCAGAGCGGAGGAAAAAGTCTTTTAAAAGTGACGGCTTTTATGCAAAGGGCCTCTAAACGGCGTGATGGGCGAGCGGCGATGGCGTGGAGCGGCATCAATAAACAATGAGGCTGGAGGAGCTCTTCATTAGCCGTCGCAGCGGCAGCCTCTTTTATCTCACATGAGTCACTCGCCGTCTCGGCCGCTTTCAATTCGACGGGTCGGCCGAGCGACCCTCCACCTCACCCCCTCTTCCTGCCTTTCATGCTTTTTAAAGCCACACTCGTGTTCTCGGCGTGTCATTTCACTTGACTCCCACTCAATTAAACGTCCTCCTCCTTCGCCGCTTCTTCTCCTCCTCCGCGGGATTTGAGTCCGACTGTGGCTGGAACATTACGGCTGACAAACGAGAGGCGAGCGGCGATGACCTGCTGGAGCCAATTAAAGACGTGCGCGGTCACAGATGTGCCGTCTTACCTGCGCCCGGCTCCTGGCGCCGCTTTCATGGCACGAGCGGGCCCATCAGCGCGGCCATGTTGGGGGGGGTGGCGGGGTTTTACGGCCAGGCTGCAGTGGGCAGATGAATGAAACGTCCGGTAGACACCTGTTGTCTCCTCTTTAGGGAAGTACACTATATTGCCAAAAGTATTTGGCCAATATGATGTGGGTCCACCTTTCTGCAGCTATTACTGTTGTGTACAGGGGGAGTAAACGGCACAGGCCACAAGAGGGAACAGTTTAGCTCTGTTTTATTATATATACATACACAATATAAATATATAATAACAAAACAATAATCTATCCATCCATGTTCCTCCGCTTATCCGAGGTCGGGTCGCGGGGGCAGCAGCCTAAGCAGAGAAGTGAATTATATTTATATAGCGCTTTTCTCTAGTGACTCAAATAGTGAAACCCAATACCTAAGTTACATTTAAAGCAGTGTGGGTGGCACTGCGAGCAGGTGGGTAAAGTGTCTTGCCCAAGGACACAACGGCAGTGACTAGAATGGCGGAAGCGGGGATCGAACCTGCAACTCTCAAGTTGCTGGCACGGCGACTCTACCAACCGCCCCAGACTTCCCTCTCCCCAACCAGTTTGTCCAGCTCCTCCCGGGGGATCCCGAGGCATTCCCAGGCCAGCCGTGAGACATAGTCTTCCCAACGTGTCCTGGGTCTTCCCCTTGGCCTTTACGGCCGGGCTGCAGTGGGCAGATAAATGAAACATCCGGTAGACGCCTGTTGTCTCCTCTTTAGGGAAGTACACTATATTGCCAAAAGTATTTGGCCACATGCCTTGACTCACATATGAAGTTGAAGTGCCATCCCATTGCTAACCCATAGGATTCAATATGATGTGGGTCCACCTTTTGCAGCTATTACTGTTGTGTACAGGGGGGAGTAAACGGCACAGGCCACAAGGGGGCACAGTTTAGCTCTGTTTTATTATATACATACACAATATAAATATATAATAACAAAACAATAATCTATCCATCCATGTTCCTCCGCTTATCCGAGGTCAGGTCGCGGGGGCAGCAGCCTAAGCAGAGAAGTGAATTATATTTATATAGCGCTTTTCTGTAGTGTCTCAAATAGTGAAACCCAATACCTAAGTTACATTTAAAGCAGTGTGGGTGGCACTGCGAGCAGGTGGGTAAAGTGTCTTGCCCAAGGACACAACGGCAGTGACTAGAATGGCGGAAGCGGGGATCGAACCGGCAACTCTCAAGTTGCTGGCACGGTGACTCTACCAACCGCCCCAGACTTCCCTCTCCCCAACCAGTTTGTCCAGCTCCTCCCGGGGGATCCCGAGGCATTCCCAGGCCAGCCGGGAGACATAGTCTTCCCAACGTGTCCCGGGTCTTCCCCTTGGCCTTTACGGCCGGGCTGCAGTGGGCAGATAAATGAAACATCCGGTAGACACCTGTTGTCTCCTCTTTAGGGAAGTACACTATATTGCGAAAAGTATTTGGCCACATGCCTTGACTCACATATGAAGTTGAAGTGCCATCCCATTCCTAACCCATAGGGTTCAATATGATGTGGGTCCACCTTTTGCAGCTATTACTGTTGTGTACAGGGGGGAGTAAACGGCACAGGCCACAAGGGAGCGCAGTTTAGATCTGTGTTATTATATATATATATACACAATATAAATATATAATAACAAAACAATAATCCATCCATCATTTCCCTCCGCTTATCCGAGGTCGGGTCACGGGGGCAGCAGCCTAAGCAGAGAAGCCCAGACTCCCCTCTCCCCAACCACTACGTCCAGCTCCTCCTAGGGAATCCCGAGGCCATACTTGCCAACCCTCCCGATTTTTCCAGAACACTCCCGAATTTCAGTGCCTCTCCCGAAAATCTCCCGGGGCAACCATTCTCCCGAATTTCTCCCGATTTTCACCCGGACAACAATATTGAGGGCGTGCCGTGACGGCACTGCCTTTAGCGTCCTCTACAACATGTCGACGCGTCCGCTTTTTCTCCATACAAACAGCGTGCCGGCCCAGTCACATGTTGTATGCGGTTTCTGCAAACAAACGTAAGTGACTGCAAGGCATACTTGGTCAACAGCCATACAGGTCACACTGAGGGTAGCCGCATAAACAACTTTAACACTGTTACAAATATGCGCCACACTGTGAACCCACACCAAACAAGAATGACAAACACATTTCGGGAGAACATCCGCACCGTAACACAACATAAACACAACAGAACAAATACCCAGAATCGCTTGCAGCCCTAACTCTTCCGGGCTACAATATAGACCCCCCCCCCCAACCCTGCCCACCTCAACTCCGCGCCCCCCCATGACCAAATTTCAATGGTCAAAATCAACGTCAGAACCCAACATTGATTAAACGTCGTCATAAAGCATGTTGTTTCAACGTTGTATTTGTGTTGTAGAATATTGGTTAGGAAATGACCAAATTTCAATGTTCTATTCAATAGCTCAACCTGACATTGAATAAACGTTAAAATTAATGTTGTTCCAACATAGTTTTGTTGTCGAATATTGGTTGAGAAAATGACCAAATTTCAATGGTCAAATCAACGTCACAACCTGACATTGAATAAACGTTGTCAAAAAGCATGTTGTTTCAATGTTGTATTTGAGTTGTAGAATATTGGTTGGGAAATGACCAAATTTCAACGTTAAATCAACGTCAGAACTCAACATTGATTAAACATTGTTAAAAAGCATGTTGTTTCAATGTAGTTTTGTTGTAGAATATTGGTTGGGAAATGACCAAATTTCAATGTTCAAATCAATAACTCAACCTGACATTGAATAAACGTTTAAAAGCATGTTGTTTCAACGTAGTTTTGTTGTTGGTTGGGAAAATTACCAAAATTCAATGGTAAAATAAACGTCAGAACCTGACATTGAATAAACGTTAAAAAGCATGTTGTTTCAAAAAAGTTTTGTTGTCGAATATTGGTTGAGAAAATGACCAAATTTCAATGTCAAATCAACGTCACAACCTGACACTGAATAAACGTTGTCAAAAAGCATGTTGATTTTGAGTTGTAGAATATTGGTTGGGAAATGACCAAATTTCAACGTTAAATCAACGTCAGAACTCAACATTGATTAAACATTGTTAAAAAGCATGTTGTTTCAATGTAGTTTTGTTGTCTAATATTGGTTAGGAAAATGACCAAATTTCAATGGTCTAATCGTCAGAACCTGACATTGAATAAACGTTAAAATGCATGTTGTTTCAACAAAGTTTTGTTGTCGAATATTGGTTGAGAAAATGACCACATTTCAATGTCAAATCAACGTCACAACCTGACACTGAATAAACGTTGTCAAAAAGCATGTTGTATTTGAGTTGTAGAATATTGGTTGGGAAATGACCAAATTTCAACGTTAAATCAACGTCACAACTCAACATTGATTAAACATTGTTAAAACGCATGTTGTTTCAATGTAGTTTTGTTGTCTAATATTGGTTAGGAAAATGACCAAATTTCAATGGTCTAATCGTCAGAACCTGACATTGAATAAACATTAAAATGCATGTTTCAACAAAGTTTTGTTGTCGAATATTGGTTGAGAAAATGACCAAATTTCAATGTCAAATCAACGTCACAACCTGACACTGAATAAACGTTGTCAAAAAGCATGTTGTATTTGAGTTGTAGAATATTGGTTGGGAAATGACCAAATTCCAACGTTAAATCAACGTCAGAACTCAACATTGATTAAACGTTGTCAAAAAGCATGTTGTTTCAACGTAGTTTTGTTGTAGAATATTGGTTGGGAAATGACCAAATTTCAATGGTCTAATCGTCAGAACCTGACATTGAATAAACGTTGCCAGAAAGTATGTTGTTTCAATGTTGTATTTGTGTTGTAGAATATTGGTTGGGAAATGACCAAATTTCAATGGTCAAATCCATATATATATATATATATATATATATATATATATATATATATATATATATATATATATATATATATATATATATATATATATATATATATATATATATATATACATGTATATATATATAAATATATATATATATATATATATATACATGTATATATATATAAATATATATATATATGTATGTATGTATGTACGTATATATATATATATATATATATATATATGTATATATATATATATATATGTATGTATGTATATATATATGTATATATATATTTATATATATATATATATACATGTATATATATATTTATATATATATACATGTATATGTATATATATATATATATATATATATATATATATATATATATATATATATATATATATATATATATATATATATATATATATATATATATATATATACATGTATATATATATATATATATATATATATATTTATTTATATAAAGCATGTGCTTGCCAACGTGAGCCAGCATTCGTTTGCCAAGGTCTTTAGTTCTGAGCTCATCCTCGGGCCCTGGTGGTCCTGGGGGCCGCGGTCCAACCTTCTTTAACACGTTTGGACTTGTTTTTGTGGCAGAACTAAGAGCTGCGTGCAGGAGAAAGATGCGGGATAGGAAAAGCATGGAGGAGGTCAAACTTCTTCTGACAGACTTTGAGCAGCTGCCATGATTAAATAATGAACAAGTAGGTGGGAATGTTCAAAGCCTGAACTCTCCTTTTTTCCCCCTAATTTCTTGCCTGAGTGAAAAGAAATAGATCAAAGATGCTCCGCAGTTGTTCTCCCCGCTGTATAATTGATGCACCTGCAACTTTTAATCAGCGTTCTCCTCTCTTATTAATGACATCATCTTAAAAGTGGCAGTCCTTACCCGCCTGTAAAGCGCCGCCACTCCTTGCACGGGTGAGGACGCAGGCATCTGCCGTGGCCACCAGGGCCAGGGGTCCGAAGGGGCGGAAGACCCCATGTAGCCGTATGCAGCCTTTAGAAGCCGCCTCCTTCGCCCACTTTGCGCCGCCGTTTAAAGAGCGCTGACTGGCTACTTAAAGTGCTCGTTAGTCGTGCCCGCCCGGCGTGTTTGGGAAGGACCGCGGGGGGCCTCTTTAAACCACGTTTCCACTCAAACTGCTGACCGGGGGCTCCCCCCCCCCCCCCGCTTGTTCCTCCTCCCCGGTGGCAGTTTGAAAACTCTCGTTGCCGCCGCCCAAAGATGCCGCATCGGCGGAAAAAAGTAAGGAGATTGTCGTTAGTGTCTGGGCCAGTGCCAGCGTTGGATGAAGGGAGGCTGACGACAGCCACGTCGCACAAAGACCAGCAGAAGTCGCCTCCTGGAGCCGACGGATGTCGGGACGACTTTGGCAAGAAGGCGGGGTCAGGAGCACAATATCATTTTACGTACACAATATCATTTTAAGTACACAATCTCAATTTAAGTGCACAATATAATTTTAAGTACACAATATCATTTTAAGTACACTGCCATTTTAAGTACACAATCTCAATTTAAGTGCACAATATAATTTTAAGTACACAATGTCATTTTAAGTACACAATATCATTTTAAGTACACCATATAGTTTTAAGTACACAATATTATTTTAGGTATACAATCTCATTTTAAGTACACAATGTCATTTTAAGTACACAATATCATTTTAAGTACACAATGTCATTTAAAGTACATAATATCATTTAAAGTAAACAGTCATTTTAAGTACACAATATAATTTTAGGTACACAATCTCATTTAAAGTACACCATGTCATTTTAAGTACACAATATAATTTTAAGTACACAATGTCATTTTAAGTGCACAATCTCATTTTAAGTGCACAATGTCATTTTAAGTACACAATATAATTTTAAGTACACAATATCATTTTAAGTACACATTTTAAGTGCACTATTATTTTAGGTACACAATCTTATTTTAAGTACACAGTCATTTTAAGAACAAAATCTAATTTTAAGTGCACAATGTCATTTTAAGTACACAATATCATTTTAAGTACACAATATCATTTTAAGTACACAATATCATTTTAAGTACACATTTTAAGTGCACTATTATTTTAGGTACACAATCTTATTTTAAGTACACTGTCATTTTAAGAACAAAATCTAATTTTAAGTGCACAATGTCATTTTAAGTACACAATCTCAATTTAAGTGCACAATATAATTTTACGTACACAATATCATTTTAAGTACATTGTCATTTTAAGTACACAATCTCAATTTAAGTGCACAATATCATTTTAAGTACACAATATCATTTTAAGTACATTGTCATTTTAAGTACACAATCTCAATTTAAGTGCACAATATACTTTTAAGTACACAATGTCATTTTAAGTACACCATATAGTTTTAAGTACACAATATTATTTTAGGTATACAATCTCATTTTAAGTACACAATGTCATTTTAAGTACACAATATCATTTTAAGTACACAATATCATTTTAAGTACATAATATCAGTTTAAGTACACAATAACAGTTTAAGTACACAATGTCATTTTAAGTACACAGTATAATTTTAAGTACACAATATCATTTTAAGTACATAATATCAGTTTAAGTACACAATAACAGTTTAAGTACACAATGTCATTTTAAGTACACAATATCATTTTAAGTGCACAACGTCATTTTAAGTACACAATATCATTGTAAGTACATAATATCAGTTGAAGTACACAATAACAGTTTAAGTACACCATGTCATTTTAAGTACACAGTATCATTTTAAGTACACAGTATCATTTTAAGTACACAATATCATTTTAAGTACACAATAACAGTTTAAGTACACAATGTCATTTTAATTACACAATATCAGTTTAAGTACACATCATTTTAAGTACACTATTATTTTAGGTACACAATCTTATTTTAAGTACACTGTCATTTTAAGAACAGAATCAAATTTTAAGTGCACAATGTAATTTTAAGTACACAATATATATTTAAGTACACAATATCATTTTAAGTACACTATTATTTTAGGTACACAATTTCATTTTAAGTACACTGTCATTTTAAGTACAGAATCTAATTTTAAGTGCACAATGTCATTTTAAGTGCACAATTTCATTTTAAGTACACAATATAATTTTAAGTACACAATATAATTTTAAGTACACCATGTCATTTTAAGTACACAATATCATTTGAAGTACACAATATATTTTTAATTACACTATCATTTTAAGTACACAATATCATTTGAAGTACACAATATATTTTTAACTACACAATATCATTTTAGGTACACATGATCATTTTAAGTACACAATATTTTAATTACACCATCTCATTTTAAGTGCACCATGTCATTTTAAGTACAGAATCTTATTTTAAGTGCACAATGTCATTTTAAGTACACAATATAATTTTAAGTGCACAATATCATTTTAAGTACACTATTATTTTAGGTACACAATCTAATTTTAAGTACACTGTCACTTTAAGTGCACAATTTCATTTTAAGTACACAATATAATTGTAAGTACACAATATAATTTGAAGTACACCATGTCATTTTAAGTACACAATATCATTTGAAGTACACAATATATTTTTAATTACACAATATCATTTTAGGTACACATTATAATTTTAAGTACACTATATCATTTGAAGTACACAATATATTTTTAATTACACAATATCATTTTAGGTACACTATTATTTTAGGTACACAATCTCATTTTAAGTACACTGTCATTTTAAGTACACAATATAATTTTAAGTACTCAATATAATTTTAAGTACACCATGTCATTTTAAGTACACAATATCATTTGAAGTACACAATATATTTTTAATTACACAATATCATTTTAGGTACACATTATCATTTTAAGTACACAATATCATTTAAGTACACAATATCAGTTTAAGTACACAATATCATTTTAAGTACACTATTTTAATTACACCATCTCATTTTAAGTGCACCATGTCATTTTAAGTACACAATATCATTTTAAGTACACCATATAGTTTTAAGTACACAATATTATTTTAGGTATACAATCTCATTTTAAGTACACAATGTCATTTTAAGTACACAATATCATTTTAAGTACACAATATCATTTTAAGTACATAATATCAGTTTAAGTACACAATAACAGTTTAAGTACACAATGTCATTTTAAGTACACAGTATAATTTTAAGTACACAATATCATTTTAAGTACATAATATCAGTTTAAGTACACAATAACAGTTTAAGTACACAATGTCATTTTAAGTACACAATATCATTTTAAGTGCACAATGTCATTTTAAGTACACAATGTCATTTTAAGTACACAATATCATTGTAAGTACATAATATCAGTTGAAGTACACAATAACAGTTTAAGTACACCATGTCATTTTAAGTACACAATATCATTTTAAGTACATAATATCAGTTTAAGTACACAATAACAGTTTAAGTACACAATGTCATTTTAATTACACAATATCAGTTTAAGTACACATCATTTTAAGTACACTATTATTTTAGGTACACAATCTTATTTTAAGTACACTGTCATTTTAAGAACAGAATCAAATTTTAAGTGCACAATGTAATTTTAAGTACACGATATATATTTAAGTACACAATATCATTTTAAGTACACTATTATTTTAGGTACACAATTTCATTTTAAGTACACTGTCATTTTAAGTACATAATCTAATTTTAAGTGCACAATGTCATTTTAAGTGCACAATTTCATTTTAAGTACACAATATAATTTTAAGTACACAATATAATTTTAAGTACACCATGTCATTTTAAGTACACAATATCATTTGAAGTACACAATATATTTTTAATTACACTATCATTTTAAGTACACAATATCATTTGGGCAGCACGGTGGCAGAGGGGTTAGTGCATCTGTCTCACAATACGAAGGTCCTGAGTAGTCTTGGGTTCAATCCCGGGCTCGGGATCTTTCTGTGTGGAGTTTGCATGTTCTCCCCGTGACTGCGTGGGTTTCCTCCGGGTACTCCGGCTTCCTCCCACTTCCAAAGACATGCACCTGGGGATAGGTTGATTGGCAACACTAAATTGGCCCTAGTGTGTGAATGTGAGTGTGAATGTTGTCTGTCTATCTGTGTTGGCCCTGCGATGAGGTGGCGACTTGTCCAGGGTGTACCCCGCCTTCCGCCCGATTGTAGCTGAGATAGGCTCCAGCGCCCCCCGCGACCCCAAAAGGGAATAAGCGGTAGAAAATGGATGGAATATCATTTGAAGTACACAATATATTTTTAATTACACAATATCATTTTAGGTACACATGATCATTTTAAGTACACAATATTTTAATTACACCATCTCATTTTAAGTGCACCATGTCATTTTAAGTACAGAATCTTATTTTAAGTGCACAATGTCATTTTAAGTACACAATATAATTTTAAGTGCACAATATCATTTTAAGTACACTATTATTTTAGGTACACAATCTAATTTTAAGTACACTGTCATTTTAAGTGCACCATTTCATTTTAAGTACACAATATAATTGTAAGTACACAATATAATTTGAAGTACACCATGTCATTTTAAGTACACAATATCATTTGAAGTACACAATATATTTTTAATTACACAATATCATTTTAGGTACACATTATCATTTTAAGTACACGATATCATTTGAAGTACACAATATATTTTTAATTACACAATATCATTTTAGGTACACTATTATTTTAGGTACACAATCTCATTTTAAGTACACTGTCATTTTAAGTACACAATATAATTTTAAGTACTCAATATAATTTTAAGTACACCATGTCATTTTAAGTACACAATATCATTTGAAGTACACAATATATTTTTAATTACACAATATCATTTTAGGTACACATTATCATTTTAAGTACACGATATCATTTGAAGTACACAATATATTTTTAATTACACTATCATTTTAGGTACACTATTATTTTAGGTACACAATCTCATTTTAAGTACACTGTCATTTTAAGTACACAATATAATTTTAAGTACTCAATATAATTTTAAGTACACCATGTCATTTTAAGTACACAATATCATTTGAAGTACACAATATATTTTTAATTACACAATATCATTTTAGGTACACATTATCATTTTAAGTACACAATATCATTTGAAGTACACAATATATTTTTAATTACACAATATCATTTTAGGTACACATTATCATTTTAAGTACACAATATCATTTGAAGTACACAATATATTTTTAATTACACAATATCATTTTAGGTACACATTATCATTTTAAGTACACAATATCAGTTTAAGTACACAATATAATTTTAAGTACACAATATTTTAATTACACCATCTCATTTCAAGTGCGCCATGTCATTTTAAGTACACTGTCATTTTAAGTACACAATATAATTTTAAGTACTCAATATAATTTTAAGTATACCATGTCATTTTAAGTACACAATATCATTTGAAGTACACAATATATTTTTAATTACACAATATCATTTTAGGTACACAATATCATTTTAGGTACACATTATCATTTTAAGTACACAATATATTTTTAATTACACAATATCATTTTAGGTACACATTATCATTTTAAGTACACAATATCATTTAAGTACACAATATCAGTTTAAGTACACAATATAATTTTAAGTACACTATTTTAATTACACCATCTCATTTTAAGTGCACCATGTCATTTTAAGTACACAATATCATTTTAAGTACACAATATTATTTTAAGTACACCATGTCATTTTAAGTACACAATATTATTTTAAGTACACCATGCTATTTTAAGTACACAATATCAGTGTGCATGCACATGTTCAAGCACTAATGTGTGCACTTCCAGCAGGGTCAGGAGAGTTTCCACCGGGCTGAAGAAGGATGCCAGGTGACTTCAGGTGAGCAGAAGGATGCCAGGTGAGTTAGTTAGTTAGTTAGTTAGTTAGTTAGTTAGTTAGTTGCAAGGATGTTAGTGGATGTTGTCTATGTCAGCACCAGGGACTACAATTGTTTACATAAAACATTTTTTGTACAAATAAAAACAGGATATTTTAGTTTTTATGTACTTTTGTGACATTCAACTTGAACGGAATTGTAATTGAAATACCTCAATTGCATGAGTTAAAAGATAAATAATTAGTACATTTAAAAATAAGAATTATTGCAACAATACACAGCATGCAAAACATGACTTGCATGTGTTGATTCTCATAATTCCCGGGGTTCGTGAATGCAACAGTCATTGGTACATAATTAAACAAGAAAGTTGTCATTATTCAGTTGTTTTAGTTATTGCTATTATTTTCACTATTGTTATCTTATGTTTTTATTCATGCAATAATGCATTATTTTATTCATGCAATAATGCATTATTTAAATGTTATTTGTACATATATTTTAAAAGTATGTTTTAGATGGCATTCATTTGAGTTATTCCCCAGTGTGGATGCCTTCAAGGTTGTATTTTTAATCAAACCTTTGTTTTGTTATTGTCAATAGTGTGTGTGTGTGTGTGTGTGTGTGTGTGTGTGTGTGTGTGTGTGTGTGTGTGTGTGTGTGTGTGTGTGTGTGTGTGTGTGTGTGTGTGTGTGTGTGTGTGTGTGTGTGTGTGTGTGTGTGTGTGTGTGCGCGTGCGTGTGTGTGTGTTGTTTAGTTGTTTCTTCTTTCTCTCTTTTCTTGGTGTAGAGCACTTTGTGTTGCCACTTGCTTTGGCGTGAAATATAAAAGATAGAGTTTGATTGATTGATTGATTGATTGATGAGGACGTGATGTGTCATTGTGGCTACTGGCTAATGCTAGCAGTGTTACGAGGGCTGCAGTTAATAAAGCGTTAGACTTCCTGAAAGGAAGTGGGCCTATACTTTTACTTCCCCTTGAAGGTAGCAAAAAGACCCTAAAATGGCGGTTCTGTACCAGTCTGGATGAGGTGCTAGCTGACCCGAGTCATGGCCTGTGGGCTGAAGAAGACCTCCTATGACTTTATGAACCCGACCCTCACTTGATATATGAATTTAACAATTCTAAAAATTGTTCCCACTCGACATGCATTGCAGCCGATCACCCTGGAAGTTGTCCCTACATCTGTTGTCCCTTCTCAAGGATTCTCCTTTTTCCCCATTTGGGGTCTTTTTGTGTTTTTTCTTGCTCAGATGTGGGTTTGGATCAGGGAATGTCTGCTGTTAAGGACTATATAAATACATGTTGATTGATGGATTGTTGAAATAACTCCATGGTCCCAAAGTACCCCAAACAGAAATATCCTTAATCGTCCCAGTGCTCCAAAAGGCCCTTTTGGGTAAATTCCGGAGTATTTGTACAACCCCATCCATCATTGGGACCATCTGGGTTCTTTTGGGACCTTCCCGGGCCTAAATGTGTTCGGTCTAGACTCCGTACATAACAGACACCCCACGTGAAAGTTTGTATCTAGGACTAGTTTCTTATGCATAAACTTTAGTTTTGTGAACCTTGCAACAAATGACAATTCAAATCTGCATGGATTGTATTTGGTATTTAAATCACAAAAAGATTTATTCAACAAGTTCTGGCTGCTAATGTATGATGTAAATGTATACTGTGGCACCAGGTTGTGCCCTGTTTTTAATTTGAGTATTCTCCTGTGTTTATTCCTTTAATTCCTGTCTTGTGCTTTTATTTTGGTGGTTCTTCCTGTTTTGTTGGTGTTTTCCACGCCTTTCTCCGCCCGCACCTGTTTGCTGTTGGTCATTAAGACAATTTAGGTTGCGCCTCAAACGTCAGTCTTTGTCAGTGCGTCTGTGCTTTTAAAAGGCGGGGCCTGTTGCCTAGTGACGTATGACGTCATCGAGGGCTTTAATGTAGCTGTGGTTTTTTTTTGCCTTTTTTTCATATTTGACACCAGCTCTTTTGAATGTTTCCACCGGATTGTGTTAAAGAGATTGATTGTCTTTCCATGGCGGTCATATCTTCTTGTCAACAAACGGGGTATTGTTTGGATGGCAGGTTTGTCACTTCGAACATTGATTTGTTGTTCAATATTCTTTCGACCGGATTGTGTTACTTCGAGTTAATAAAGAGATTGAATGTGCTTCAATGGCGGTCATATCTTCTCGTCAACAAACGGGGTATTGTTTGGATGGCAGGTTTGTCACTTCTATCATTGACTTGTTGTTCAATATTATTTCCCCCGGATTGTGTTACCTCTGCCTAATAAAGAGATTGAATGTGCTTCCATGGCGGTCATATCTTCTTGTCAACAAACGGGGTATTGTTTGGATGGCAAGTTTGTCACTTTGATCATTGATATGTTGTTCAATATTCTTTCCACCGGATTGTGTTATCTCTGCCTAATAAAGAGATTGAATGTGCTTCAATGGCGGTCATAACTTCTTGTCAACAAACGGGGTATTGTTTGGATGGCCAGTTTGTCTCTTTAATCACTGATTTGTTGCTCAATATTTTTTCCACCGGATTTTACCTCTGCCTAATTAACAGATTGAATGGGCTTCCATGGCGGTCATATCTTCTTGTCAACAAACGGGGTATTGTTTGGATGGTAAGTTTGCCACTTCAACCATTGAGTTGTTGTTCAATATTATTTCCATTTGATTGTGTTACCTCTGCTTAATAAGGATATTGAATGTGCTTCCATGGCGATCATATCTTCTTGTCAACAAACGGGGTATTGTTTGGATGACAAGTTTGTCACTTTGATCATTGATATATCGTTCAATATTCTTTCCACCGGATTGTGTTACCTCTGCCTATCAAAGAGATTGAACATGCTTCCATGGTGGTCATATCTTCTTGTCAACAAACGGGGTATTGTTTGGATGGCAGGTTTGTCACTTCGATCATTGATTTGTTGTTCAATATTCTCTCCATTGGATTGTGTTACCTCTGCCTAATAAAGTGATTGAATGTGCTTCCATCGCTGTCATATCTTCTTGTCAACAAACAGGGTATTGTTTGGATGGCAAGTGTGTCACTTCGAACATTGATTTGTTGTTCAATATTCTTTCCACTGGATTGTGTTACCTCTGCTTAATAAAGATACTAAATGTTCTTCAATGGCTGTCATGTCTTCTTGTCAACAAACAGGGTATTGTTTGGATGGCAAGTTTGTCACTTCGATCATTGATTTGTTGTTCAATATTCTTTCCACTGGATAGTGTTATCTCTGCCTAATTAAGAGATTGAATGTCCGTCAATGGTGGTCATGTCTTCTTGTCAACAAACGGGGTATTGTTTGGATGGCATGTTTGTCACTTTGGTCATTGACTTGTTGTTCAATATTTTTTTCCACCGGATTGTGTTACCTCTGCCTGATTAAGAGATTGAATGTGCTTCCATGGCGGTCATATCTTCTTGTCAACAAACAGGGTATTGTTTGGATGGCAAGTGTGTCACTTCGACCATTGATTTGTTGTTCAATATTCTTTCCATTGGATTGTGTTACCTCTGCTTAATAAAGATACTAAATGTTCTTCAATGGCGGTCATATCTTCTTGTCAACAAACAGGGTATTGTTTGGATGGCAAGTTTGTTCAATATTCTCTCCATTGGATTGTGTTACCTCTGCCTAATAAAGTGATTAAATGTGCTTCCATCGCTGTCATATCTTCTTGTCAACAAACGGGGTATTGTTTGGATGGCAAGTTTCGTCACTTCGATCAATGATTTGTTTTTCAATATTATTTCAACCGGATCATGTTACCTCTGTCTAATAAAGAGATTGAATGTGCTTCCATGGCAGTCATAGCTTCTTGTCAACAAACGGGGTATTGTTTGGATGGCAGGTTTGTCACTTCGGTCATTGACTTGTTGTTCAATATTTTTTTCCACCGGATTGTGTTACCTCTGCCTGATTAAGAGATTGAATGTGCTTCCATGGCGGTCATATCTTCTTGTCAACAAACAGGGTATTGTTTGGATGGCAAGTGTGTCACTTCGACCATTGATTTGTTGTTCAATATTCTTTCCATTGGATTGTGTTACCTCTGCTTAATAAAGATACTAAATGTTCTTCAATGGCGGTCATATCTTCTTGTCAACAAACGGGGTATTGTTTGGATGGCAAGTTTGTTCAATATTCTCTCCATTGGATTGTGTTACCTCTGCCTAATAAAGTGATTAAATGTGCTTCCATCGCTGTCATATCTTCTTGTCAACAAACGGGGTATTGTTTGGAGGGCAAGTTTCGTCACTTCGATCAATGATTTGTTTTTCAATATTATTTCAACCGGATCATGTTACCTCTGTCTAATAAAGAGATTGAATGTGCTTCCATGGCAGTCATAGCTTCTTGTCAACAAACGGGGTATTGTTTGGATGGCAGGTTTGTCACTTCGATCATTGACTTGTTGTTCAATATTATTTCCACCGGATTGTGTTACCTCTGTCTAATAAAGAAATTGAATGTGCTTCAAGGCGGTCATATCGTCTTGTCAACAAACGGGGTATTGTTTAAATGGCAAGTTTGTCACTTCGATCATTGACTTGTCGTTCAATATTATTTCCACCAGGTTCTGTTACCTCTGCTCAATAAAGAGATTGAATGTGCTTCCATGGCGGTCATATCTTTTTGTCAACAAACGGGGTATTGTTTGGATGGCAAGTTTGTCACTTCGGTCAATGACTTGTTGTTCAATATTTTTTCCCACCGGATCGTGTTACCTCTGTCTAATAAAGAGATTGAATGTGCTTCCATAGCGGTCATATTTTCTTGTCAACAAACGGGGTATTGTTTGGATGGCAAGTTTGTCACTTCGGTCAATGACTTGTTGTTCAATATTTTTTCCCACCGGATCGTGTTACCTCTGTCTAATAAAGAGATTGAATGTGCTTCCATAGCGGTCATATTTTCTTGTCAACAAACGGGGTATTGTTTGGATGGCAAGTTTGTCACTTCGGTCAATGACTTGTTGTTCAATATTATTTCCACCGGATTGTGTTACCTCTGTCTAATAAAGAAATTGAATGTGCTTCCATGGCGGTCATATCGTTTTGTCAACAAACGGGGTATTGTTTGGATGGCAAGTTTGTCACTTCGATCATTGACTTGTCGTTCAATATTATTTCCACCAGGTTCTGTTACCTCTGCTCAATAAAGAGATTGAATGTGCTTCCATGGCGGTCATATCTTTTTGTCAACAAATGGGGTATTGTTTGGATGGCAAGTTTGTCACTTCGGTCAATGACTTGTTCAATATTTTTTCCCACCGGATCGTGTTACCTCTGTCTAATAAAGAGATTGAATGTGCTTCCATAGCGGTCATATTTTCTTGTCAACAAACGGGGTATTGTTTGGATGGCAAGTTTGTCACTTCGGTCAATGACTTGTTGTTCAATATTTTTTTCCACCGGATCGTGTTACCTCTGCCTAATAAAGAGATTGAATGTGCTTCCATAGCGGTCATATTTTCTTGTCAACAAACGGGGTATTGTTTGGATGGCAAGTTTGTCACTTCGGTCAATGACTTGTTGTTCAATATTTTTTTCCACCGGATCGTGTTACCTCTGTCTAATAAAGAGATTGAATGTGCTTCCATAGCGGTCATATTTTCTTGTCAACAAACGGGATATTGTTTGTATGGCAAGTTTGTCAGGGGGTGATCAAGGGTGATTGGTCAAATGCAGAGAATAATTTTGCCACACCTAGTGTGTGTGTGACTATTATTGGTATTTTAACCAACTTAACTTAGAGGATATGATTAGTTGCACGACCTATTCTAAGCATATCTATATTAAACATTTGTTAATCACTTCATCCTTCATTATCTTAATTATATCCCAACATTATCAGGGAGGTTTTGGACCCAACACCAGGTTTTTAAAGAACTCAGGACTCACAACCCAGCAGAAAGCTCTCACTTTGTACAAAACTGCCTTTTCTCTCCAAAAAAAAAAGAATCCCCAACTCTCCACTGAAGTCTTTTCAGTTTCCATTCCACTCTGGCCAAGCGCTCTCCCCAGTAAATAGTCCGCCCCGACGCCTTCTGAGCCAAAGCACTTTGGTCGGCCATCAAGCGGGCCTCGCTCCCTTTCTCCTTCCATCAATTGGAAATCTCTCAGCGTCGCACCTCAGACACCCAATCCCGGCCAGACAACTCCTCCGAGTATTAAACAAACATAAGCAGAGGATGGAGAGTGAGATGGTGGGTGTGATAGGCCCGCCAGGCGCAGGGGGTGGAGAATCTCAAGTGCTCCGAAGAGCGGCGATGGGAGGCTGAG
>NC_084758.1:5449893-5452393 GCF_033978785.1 Entelurus aequoreus
CAAGCAGTCATGCAGCATGTTTACTTGTGTGTGATATCATGTGCGATACAAGCAGTCCTGCAGCATGTTTACTTGTGTGTGATATCATGTGCGATACAAGCAGTCCTGCAGCAGGTTTACTTGTGTGTGATATCATGTGCGATACAAGCAGTCCTGCAGCATGTTTACTTGTGTGTGATATCATGTGCGATACAAGCAGTCCTGCAGCATGTTTACTTGTGTGTGATATCATGTGCGATACAAGCAGTCCTGCAGCATGTTTACTTGTGTGTGATATCATGTGCGATACAAGCAGTCCTGCAGCATCTTTACTTGTGTGTGATATCATGTGCGATACAAGCAGTCCTGCAGCATGTTTACTTGTGTGTGATATCATGTGCGATACAAGCAGTCCTGCAGCGTGTTTACTTGTGTGTGTAATAAAATGTTCAGTTTTTACACAGAATTACAACAAGAGAATATTATTGTTTTTTTATGGGTTTTTTTTTTTTTTTTTACCTTCAAATCAATTTCCTTTTGGTGACAGTGGGAAAGTGCGTCCAGGTGGTCCCGGCGTGGAAACGGGACCACCTCCACGGCCTCGGAGCCCCGACCACAGACCCCGGTCACAAACGGTGACGGCGACGACCCTGACGAGTCTTTTGTTGCGCTGTAAATGTTTGATGGTGTTGTGGCGAGGGAACAGCATCTCCAGCGAGGGCCGCCCCTGCTGATGCCGCGTGACAGCGAGAGGCTGGGGAGATTTTCCGGCTGTGTGGCTCCATGTTCTGCTTCAGATCAGGTTAGCGCCGTGCTAAAATTGAGTTTATCTGGGCGTGAAAGTCCAAACATGAGCGGGGTCTCCTCGCCGTGTGGATGGGGGTTACGGAGGGTCCGCAGGCAGGGGCCCCGCGGCGTTCCCGTGTGTGCCTCCCTCCTGATCTGTGGCTGCGAGCAAAGTACTTTCTGGAGTCCAATCTGAGGCGAGGCCTGCAACTTTGATGAGATAAAACTCTCAGTAGCTGAGCTCACTGTCAGCCTCTCACTAACATGGCGTCCTCCCTCGCCATCCTGGATGCAGTGATACTGATTCTGGGAGCTGGATGCAGTGATACTGATAGTGGGAGCTGGATGCAGTGATACTGATTCTGGGAGCTGGATGCAGTGATACTGATTCTGGGAGCTGGATGCAGTGATACTGATTCTGGGAGCTGGATGCAGTGATACTGATAGTGGGAGCTGGATGCAGTGATAGTGATAGTGGGAGCTGGATGCAGTGATACTGATAGTGGGAGCTGGATGCAGAGATACTGATACTGGGAGCTGGATGCAGTGATACTGATAGTGGGAGCTGGATGCAGAGATACTGATAGTGGGAGCTGGATGCAGTGATTGTGATAGTGGAGCTGGATGCAGTGATAGTGTGAGCTGCATGCAGTGATACTGATAGTGGGAGCTGTATGCAGTGATACTGATAGTGGGAGCTGGATGCAGTGATACTGATAGTGGGAGCTGCATGCAGTGATAGTGGGAGCTGGATGCAGTGATAGTGGGAGCTGGATGGATGCAGTGATACTAATAGTGGGAGCTGGATGCAGTGATACTAATAGTGGGAGCTGGATGCAGTGATACTGATAGTGGGAGCTGGATGCAGTGATAGTTATAGTGGGAGCTGGATGCAGTGATACTGATAGTGGGAGCTGCATGCAGTGATAGTGGGAGCTGGATGCAGTGATAGTGATAGTGGGAGCTGCATGCAGTGATAGTGGGAGCTGGATGCAGTGATAGTGGGAGCTGGATGCAGTGATAGTGGGAGCTGGATGCAGTGATAGTGATAGTGGGAGCTGGATGCAGTGATACTGATAGTGGGAGCTGGATGCAGTGATAGTGGGAGCTGGATGCAGTGATAGTGATAGTGGGAGCTGGATGCAGTGATACTGATAGTGGGAGCTGCATGCAGTGATAGTGGAAGCTGGATGCAGTGATAGTGATAGTGGGAGCTGGATGCAGTGATACTGATAGTGGGAGCTGGATGCAGTGATACTGATAGTGGGAGCTGGATGCAGTGATACTGATAGTGGGAGCTGGATGCAGTGATAGTGGGAGCTGGATGCAGTGATACTGATAGTGGGAGCTGGATGCAGTGATAGTGATAGTGGGAGCTGCATGCAGTGATAGTGGGAGCTGGATGCAGTGATAGTGATAGTGGGAGCTGGATGCAGTGATAGTGATAGTGGGAGCTGCATGCAGTGATAGTGATAGTGGGAGCTGGATGCAGTGATAGTGATAGTGGGAGCTGCATGCAGTGATAGTGGGAGCTGGATGCAGTGATAGTGATAGTGGGAGCTGGATGCAGTGATAGTGATAGTGGGAGCTGCATGCAGTGATAGTGATAGTGGGAGCTGGATGCAGTTATAGTGATAGTGGGAGCTAGATGCAGTGATATTGATAGTGGGAGCTGCATGCAGTGATAGTGATAGTGGGAGCTGGATGCAGTGATAGTGGGAGCTGGATGCAGTGA
>NC_084758.1:5459893-5507393 GCF_033978785.1 Entelurus aequoreus
AATTTTTAACCGTGTAGTTACATGTACATGGTTTAATAGTATTGTTGATTTTCTATCTATCCTTCCAGTCAGGGGTTTATTTATTTTGTTTCTATCTTCATTTGAGAACGATGCTATCGCGCTAGCTCAGTAGCTAAGTGTGTCACCGATGTATTGTCTTGGAGATAAAAGTCACTTTAAATGTCCATTTCGCGTGCTCGACTCTCATTTTCAAGAGGATATAGTATCCGAGGTTTTTTAAAATACAAATCTGTGATTCACAATAGAAAAAGGAGAGAGTACATAGTTCTGTGAGGTCTGGTTGCTAAGTTAGCTTCAATGGCGTCGTTAGCACAGCATTGTTAACCTTCGCCAGCCTGGAAATCATTAACCGTGTATTTACATGTCCACGGTTTAATAGTATTGTTGATTTTCTATCCATCCTTCCAGTCAGAGGTTTATTTCTTTTGTTTCTATCTTAATTTGAGAACGATGCTATCGCGCTAGCTCAGTAGCTAAGTGTGTCACCGATGTATTGTCTTGGAGATAAGTCACTTTAAATGTCCATTTCGCGTGCTCGACTCTCATTTTCAAGAGGATATAGTATCCGAGGTGGTTTAAAATACAAATCCGTGATTCACAATAGAAAAAGGAGAGGGTACATAGTTCTGTGGGGTCTGGTTGCTAAGTTAGCTTCAATGGCGTCGTTAGCACAGCATTGTTAACCTTCGCCAGCCTGGAAATCATTAACCGTGTATTTACATGTCTACGGTTTAATAGTATTGTTGATTTTCTATCTATCCTTCCAGTCAGAGGTTTATTTATTTTGTTTCTATCTTCATTTGAGAACGATGCTACGCGCTAGCTCAGTAGCTAAGTGTGTCACCGATGTATTGTCTTGGAGATAAAAGTCACTTTAAATGTCCATTTCGCGTGCTCGACTCTCATTTTCAAGAGGATATAGTATCCGAGGTGGTTTAAAATACAAATCCGTGATCTACAATAGAAAAAGGAGAGAGTGTGGAATCCAATGAGCCAGCTTGTACCTAAGTTACGGTCAGAGCGAAAAAAGATACGTCCATCGCTGCCTCTCAAGTCATTCACTCTCACGTTCCTCTTCTACGAATCTTTCATCCTCGCTCAAATTAATGGGGTAATCATCACTTTCTCTGTCCGAATCTCTCTCGCTCCATTGTAAACAACGGGGAATTGTGAGGAATACTAGCTCCTGTGACGTCACGCTACTTCCGCTACAGGCAAGGCTTTTTTTTATCAGCGAGCAAAAGTTGCGAACTTTATCGTCGATTTTCTCTACTAAATCCTTTCAGCGAAAATATGGCAATATCGCGAAATGATCAAGTATGACACATAGAATGGATCTGCTATTCCCGTTTAAATAAACAAAAAAAATTTCAGTAGGCCTTTAAAGCGCTGCTGTCACCCAGGGAGGCTTTCTTTTTTTTATTTCACGTCCTGCTGGGGTGACGACCTCCATAACAAGCTGGGGTCACGACCTCCATAACAAGCTGGGGTCACGACCTCCATAACAAGAAGATGCACATCAATGTTGGAACTGGTCTCACTCCACTTCACCTTATCTACATTTACACACCAAATACTGCTTTTATTCAAGGTGTTTGTCTTTTTCAAGTGTTTTATTTTGTTTAATCTACACGCACACACACACACAAACACACATTATTTATGTACCATATTTGCATCACATTTTACGTGTTTGCCTTTTATGTGTCATATTTACATATTTAATGTTGTATGTACCATATTTACATCATATTTAATATATGTGCCTTTATTGTGTCATATTTACATATTTAATGTTGTATGTACCATATTTACATCATATTTAATATATGTGCCTTTATTGTGTCATATTTACATATTTAATGTTTTATGTACCATATTTACATCATATTTAATATATGTGCCTTTATTGTGTCATATTTACATATTTAATGTTTTATGTACCATATTTACTTCATATTTAATATATGTGCCTTTATTGTGTCATATTTACATATTTAATGTTTTATGTACCATATTTACTTCATATTTAATATATGTGACTTTATTGTGTCATATTTACATATTTAATGTTTTATGTACCATATTTACATCATATTTAATATATGTGCCTTTATTGTGTCATATTTACATATTTAATGTTTTATGTACCATATTTACTTCATATTTAATATATGTGACTTTATTGTGTCATATTTACATATTTAATGTTTTATGTACCATATTTACATCATATTTAATATATGTGCCTTTATTGTGTATTATTTACAAATTTAATGTTTTATGTACCATATTTACATCATATTTAATATATGTGACTTTATTGTGTCATATTTACATATTTAATGTTTTATGTACCATATTTACATCATATTTAATATTTGTGACTTTATTGTGTCATATTTACATATTTCATGTTGTATGTACCATATTTACATCATATTTAATATATGTGCCTTTATTGTGTCATATTTACATATTTCATGTTTTATGTACCATATTTACATCATATTTAATATATGTGCCTTTATTGTGTCATATTTACATATTTAATGTTTTATGTACCATATTTACTTCATATTTAATATATGTGCCTTTATTGTGTCATATTTACATATTTAATGTTTTATGTACCATATTTACATCATATTTAATATATGTGACTTTATTGTCATATTTACATATTTAATGTTTTATGTACCATATTTACATCATTTTTAATAGATGTGACTTTATTGTGTCATATTTACATATTTAATGTTTTATGTACCATATTTACATCATTTTTAATAGATGTGCCTTTATTGTGTCATATTTACATATTGAATGTTTTATTTATCATATTTGCATCATATTTAATATATGTACATTTAATGTGTCATATGTACATTTTTATTGTTTTATGTACCATATTTATATCATATTTAATATATATGCCTTTATTGTGTCATATTTACATATTTCATGTTTTATGTACCATATTTACATCATATTTAATATAGTTGTGCCTTTATTGTGTCATATTAAATGTTTTATGTACCATATTTACATCATATTTAATATATTTGTGCCTTTATTGTCATATTTACATATTTAAGATTAAGATTAAAGATTAAATTACCAATGATTGTCACACACACACTAGATGTGGTGAAATTTCATGTTTTATGTACCATAATAACGGCATATTTAATAGATGTGCCTTTATTGTGTCATATTTACTTATTTTAATGTTTTATGTACCATATTTGCATCATATTTAATATATGTACATTTAATGTGTCATATGTACATTTTTATTGTTTTATGTACCATGTGTATATCATATTTAATATATATGCCTTTATTGTGTCATATTTACATATTTCATGTTTTATGTACCATATTTACATCATATTTAATATAGTTGTGCCTTTATTGTGTCATATTTAATGTTTTATGTACCATATTTGCATCATATTTAATATATTTGTGCCTTTATTGTCATATTTACATATTTCATGTTTTATGTACCATATTTACGGCATATTTAATATATGTGCCTTTATTGTGTCGTATTTACTTATTTAATGTTTTATGTACCATATTTACATCATATTTAAAATGTGTAAAATTAAGTGGCAGTCCACATAAATTATGTGGCAGACCACATTAGTGGCGTGGCAGACCACATAAAATGAAGTAGTAGGCAACATAAAATGATGTGGTAGGACAAATTAAAACGACGTGACAGGCCACATAAAAGTAGGTGGCGGACCACATTGATGAGGTGGCAGACCATGTCAAATTAATTGGCAGACCACGTAAAATTATGTGGCAAACCACATAAATGAAGTGGCACGCCACATAAAATCAAGTGGCAGGCCACTTTAAAATTATGTCGCAGACCACGTTAAATGAAGTGTCAGTCTGCATAAATGAATTGACAGACCACATATATGAAGTGGCAGACCATGTAAAATTAATTGGCAGACCACCTAAAATTATGTGGCAAACCACGTAAATGAAGCTGCACGCCACATAAAATCAAGTGGCAGGCCACTTTAAAATAATGTTGCAGACCACATTAAATGGAGTGGCAGGCCACATAAAATGAAGGGGCAGGCCACAAAGATTATGTGGCAAACCACATAAATGATGTGGCAGGCCACATTAAAATTATGTCGCAGACCACATTAAATGAAGTGGCAGTCTGCATAAATGAAGTGTCAGGCCACAAACCACTTAAATGAAGTAGAAGGCCACATAAAATGAAGTGGCAGGCCAATTTAAATTTTGTGGCAAATCACAAAAATGAATTGACAGACTGCCTAATATATTGTTGTGGGCCACATAAAATCATGTGGCTGAACACATAGTGTAAATTTACAATTGGCGGGCCACTTTAAATGAGTGGCGGGCCACATTTGGCCCCCGGACCTAGAGTTGGACAGAGGTGGTGTAAAGTGTGAACATTGTCTTCGTGCAAACATGTTGTCACTCAAACCAAAGACTGTTAACTTTTTCCAGCTTCCAGAGTTTTTGAAATTATTATTTTTTATGAAGAACTTGTGATTTTGGTGATATTATTCTAGGAGGTGCGATGGAAGGTTCTGGATGGTGGAGGTGTAAGGTCAGGCGGAAAGTGAAAGGAAGTTGTCAGATGATGAAGCTGATACAAAGATGAAAGTTAACTGCTGCGGGTCAAAAAGACACAAAGGACTTTACAAGCTGCTGCTAATTACGGCGTGGGCGGCACGCCAAACGCACGCATCATTAAAACTCTCGCTGGCAGACAATCAAATTAGCCCACCTCCGTCAGTCCTCACTGGAGACCGCAGGCAGACAGAGTCCTGCTTTGTGCAGGCAAACTTGGAAATCATTTTCCCGAACATCCCCGAGTTTGGACTCATTAGTCCATCAGCGACACTCGGACACGCCTTAGGAATGTTAGGAATGTGCCTGGCAGCCAGCGAGGCCTCGCCGGTTAATGTTGGCAATTTACATACGTAAACATACATGTAAACACACATGTAAACACGCATGTAAACACTTATAAACACATGCACATATGCATGTAAATACGCATTTAAACATGCATGTAAACACACATGTAAACACACATTTAAAACATGTAAACATGCATGGAAACACGCATATAAACACACATGGAAACACACATAAATACGCATGTAAACATACATGTAAAACATGAAAACACGCATGTAAACACACATGTAAAAATGCATGTAAACACGCATGTAAACACTTATAAACACACATGTTTTAATTAGCATGTAAATATGCATTTAAACACGTAAACATGCATGTAAACACATTTAAATACGTGTGTAAACACGCATGTAAACACACATGTAAACATGCATGTGCCTGGCAGCCAGCGAGGCCTCGCCGGTTAATGATGGCGGCGAGTTTACAGCAA
The DNA here is from genome assembly GCF_033978785.1 of Entelurus aequoreus. Classification (NCBI taxonomy): domain Eukaryota; kingdom Metazoa; phylum Chordata; class Actinopteri; order Syngnathiformes; family Syngnathidae; genus Entelurus; species Entelurus aequoreus. The sequence goes on from NC_084758.1 coordinate 5,465,337, forward strand.
TGTAAACACGCATGTAAACACTCATGTAAACACACATGTAAACACACATGTAAACACGCATTGTAAACACACATGTGCCTGGCAGCCAGCAAGGCCTCGCCAGTTAATGATGGCGGCGAGTTTACATCCATGTAAACACGCATGTAAACACACATGTAAACATGCATGAAAACATGCATATAAACACACATGTTTACATGCATGTAAACACTCATGTAAACACACATGTAAACATGCATGTAAACACACATTTAAACACACATGTAAACACGCATGTGCCTGGCAGCCAGCGAGGCCTCGCCGGTTAATGATGGCGGCGAGTTTACATTTGGTAAACACACATGTAAACATGCATATAAACACACATGTAAACATGCATGAAAACACGCATATAAACACACATGTTTACATGCATGTAAACACTCATGCAAACATGCATGTAAACAGGCATGTAAACACATGTAAACACGCATGTAAACACACATGTGCCTGGCAGCCAGCAAGGCCTCGTCAGTTAATGATGGTGGCGAGTTTACATCCATGTAAACACGCATGTAAACACTCATGTAAACATGCATGAAAACACGCATGTTTACATGCATGTAAACATGCATGTAAACACACATGTAAACATGCATGTAAACACACATTTAAACACACATGTAAACACGCATTGTAAACACACATGTGCCTGGCAGCCAGCGAGGCCTCGCCGGTTAATGATGGCGGCGAGTTTACATCCATGTAAACACGCATGTAAACACTCATGTAAACATGCATGAAAACATGCATATAAACACACATGTTTACATGCATGTAAACACTCATGTAAACACACATGTAAACATGCATGTAAACACACATTTAAACACACATGTAAACACGCATGTGCCTGGCAGCCAGCGAGGCCTCGCCGGTTAATGATGGCGGCGAGTTTACATTTGGTAAACACACATGTAAACATGCATATAAACACACATGTAAACATGCATGAAAACACGCATATAAACACACATGTTTACATGCATGTAAACACTCATGCAAACATGCATGTAAACAGGCATGTAAACACATGTAAACACGCATGTAAACACACATGTGCCTGGCAGCCAGCAAGGCCTCGTCAGTTAATGATGGTGGCGAGTTTACATCCATGTAAACACGCATGTAAACACTCATGTAAACATGCATGAAAACACGCATGTTTACATGCATGTAAACATGCATGTAAACACACATGTAAACATGCATGTAAACACACATTTAAACACACATGTAAACACGCATTGTAAACACACATGTGCCTGGCAGCCAGCGAGGCCTCGCCGGTTAATGATGGCGGCGAGTTTACATCCATGTAAACACGCATGTAAACACTCATGTAAACACGCATGTAAACACACATGTAAACACGCATGAAAACACGCATGTAAAAAAAATATCCTCTTCACCATAGACAACTTTTCAAGCTCAAAGTCTCAAAAGTGCTGTCGTAGCGCAGTTGAGAGAGTGGCCGTGCTAGCGACCTGAGGGTTCCCGGTTCGATCCCCACCTACTACCAACCTCGTCACGTCCGTTGTGTCCTTGAGCAAGACACTTCACCCTTGCTCCTGATGGGTGGTGGTTAGGGCCTTGCATGGCAGCTCCCGCCATCAGTGTGTGAATTCGCCACCAAAAACGAAACGTTAATAACTCGACTCCACAAATTCCAATCTTGACCTTATTCGGTAGAAATGACGTAGACGACACTCTGAAGCGCCCGGCGGGTCGGTACCCTTTTCTACTCGTTCGTGGTGGGCGGAGCCTCGCGGCGAAAACTGCACCACGCCAACCTAACTGTCATTTCTGCACTTTAACTGATCAGAGACGGACTCTAAACCGTCTTTTTTCAGCGTAAAAAAAGGTGTTGTACTTTAACGAACAACTCTTCGGGACTTTAACTAAATGAGTCACAAATAAAATCACAGATATTACACATATAGGTGATGATAAACACCAGGGGAAAAAAATCCTTTGTCATAAGATGTGGGCGGAGCATGGCGCTAAACCTTTTTCCGATGACTGTTGGCCATTTCTCAGCGTAAAAAAAGTGTCGTACTTTAACGAACAACTCTTCGGTACTTTGACTAAATGAGTCGCAAATATAATCACAGATATTACACATATAGGTGATGATAAACACCAAAAAAAAAAATCCTATTTAATAAGATGTGGGCGGGGCATGGCGCTAAACCTTTTTCCGATGACTGGTGGCCATTTCTCAGCGTAAAAAATAGGCTTCGTACTTTAACGAACAACTCTTCGGGACTTTGACTGAATGAGTCACAATTAAAATTACATATATTACACATATAGGTGATGATAAATACCGAAGTCAAAAAATCCTACTTCATAAGATGTGGGCGGGGCATGGCGCTAAAGCTTTTTCCGATGACGGTTAGCCATTTTTCAGCGTAAAAATAGATGTCGTTCTTTAACGAACAACTCTTCGGGACTTTGACTAAATGAGTCACAATTAAAATTACATATATTACACATATAGGTGATGATAAATACCGAAGTCAAAAAATCCTACTTCATAAGATGTGGGCGGGGCATGGCGCTAAAGCTTTTTCCGATGACGGTTAGCCATTTTTCAGCGTAAAAATAGGTGTCGTACTTTAACGAACAACTCTTCAGAACTTTGACTAAATGAGTCACAATTAAAATTACACATATAGGTGATGATAAATACCAGGGTAAAAAAATCCTTTGTCATAAGATGTGGGCGGAGCATCTTCACAAAGATTTTCCGATGACTGTTAGCCATTTTTCAGCGTAAAAATAGGTGTCGTACTTTAACGAACAACTCTTCGGAACTTTGACTAAATGAGTCACAATTAAAATTACACATATAGGTGATGATAAATACCAGGGAAAAAAAATCCTTTGTCATAAGATGTGGGCGGAGCATGGCGCTAAACCTTTTTCCGATGACTGTTAGCCATTTTTCAGCGTAAAAAAAGGTGTCGTACTTTAACGAACAACTCTTCGGTACTTCGACTAAATGAGTCGCAAATATAATCACAGATATTACACATATAGGTGATGATAAACACCAAAAAAAAATCCTATTTAATAAGATGTGGGCGGGGCATGGCGCTAAACCTTTTTCCGATGACTGTTGGCCATTTCTCAGCGTAAAAAATAGGCTTCGTACTTTAACGAACAACTCTTCAGGACTTTGACTAAATGAGTCACAATTAAAATTACATATATTACACATATAGGTGATGATAAATACCGAAGTCAAGAAATCCTACTTCATAAGATGTGGGCGGGGCATGGCGCTAAAGCTTTTTCCGATGACGGTTAGCCATTTTTCAGCGTAAAAATAGGTGTCGTACTTTAACGAACAACTCTTCGGGACTTTGACTAAATGAGTCACAATTAAAATTACATATATTACACATATAGGTGATGATAAACACCAAAAAAAAAAATCCTATTTAATAAGATGTGGGCGGGGCATGGCGCTAAACCTTTTTCCGAATGACTGTTAGCCATTTTTCAGCGTAAAAAATAGGTTTCGTACTTTAACGAACAACTCTTCGAGACTTTGACTAAATGAGTAACAATTAAAATGACAGATATTACACATAAATTGGTAGCAAATTTTGCCTACGCCTTAAGAAGTGGGCGGGGCACGGCGCCAAACATTGCTACGACGATTCGCCACCAAACAACGAAACATTAATAACTCGACTCCACAAATTCCGATCTTGACCTTATTCGGTAGAAAGGACCAAGACGACACTCTGAAGCGCCTGGCGGGTCAGTACCTTTTTCTACTCGTTCGTGGTGGGAGGAGCCTAGCGGTGAAAACTGCCCCATGCCAACCTAACTGTCATTTCTGCACTTTAACCAATAAATTGCAAGGAAATATTTTTCAAAACGACAGGAAGTGGGCGGGGCATGGCGCCACAAGTTCAGATCTCGATCCTCTCACCTCTGGGTCGTTCCGCCGCCAACGCCAACGTCCTGTCAGCCATGACGGGTCACTTGATTAGGGCGGAAGTGCTTTTGATCAAGGCGGATGATAAAATTCTTCCTAAAAGGCGTGTGGCGCTCCATCACTGTCAACTTCCTCTTTGCACCGCCGCCTCCAAACACGGATGACAAATGTAAGCGAAAGGACTCCTGACAGCGCCGTCTGATGGCGCCGTGCCCGCCGGGAATTTGTCCCAAAGAATTGTGACAAGTCGGCGTGCGACGGCGCTCCTTCAAAGTCGCCGTGGTTACCGACCCGTGAGCCGGGACTTCCTGTTACCTGCCGCCGCGTCGTGTCGTGTTGGGCTTGTAAGGCGAGCGGAGCGGACGTGTTTGATTGGCCGGGAGCAAAGTGGCGAGGAGGAATGTGCCGTGCTCCTTGATTGACACGTCCCGGAGAATGAAGAGTCTATCCCGCCGTTATTTTCCCATCAGCGCCGAGAACATCCGTCATTTCCATCAAGACCACGCCGCCGCGCCCCGACGGGCTTCTCTTCGTGCTCTGACATCCGTCTGGGGAAATGATGGAATTAGACGGGAGGCGGGGGAGGGGCTAATTACCCTTTTATTACCAGGGACCCCAGCCGCCGTCCCGGGAGGCCTCGCCCCGGCCCTCATTGAGCGAGCGAGCTAACGTGTAGCGTGCCGGATCGTCTTCCCTCTGTGACGCCTGTCGGCTGCCATGGAGGCCGCACTCTCTAACGCACGCCATGTTTGGCGGGAAGAACGGCGAGCAAAAGGGAAGTGTTGAAAGCACAGACCTCCAACGACGTTGCATGTACACTGTACCACCGCGCCACATGTTAGTGGTGAGTGCTTTTTTTATTTTTATTTATGTGTTTATTTTATTTCATTCGTTGTATTTTTTTATATATTATTTTATAATTAATTAATAAAAAAGAAAAACATAAACAATTGTTTAGTGCTTTTTTTTTTTTTTTTTAAATTAATATATTTTTTTGTTTAAAAAAAAATTAATAACAAAGAAAATCATAAAAAAAAATTGGTGAGTGTTTTTTAATTTATTTTAATTTAATTTGTTTGTTTTTAAAAAATAATAGTAAAAAAATGAAACTTAAAAAATATACTTAAAAAGTAAAGAGTGCTTTTTTTTCTTATTTTCTTTTTATTTATTGTTTTGTTTATTTTAAATAATAACTAAATTAATGAAAACATTTAACAAAAACATTTTAAAGTAAAATAATAAAATAGTTTACTGTGAATTTAAAATTAAAATTTTTACAACATTCTATAATCACGTCTGGAAGTAAAAATTTTACTAAATACTTTACTTTTTGTTTCTTCCAATATATTGTATCAAAACATTTTACACCAAAAGAGAGCAACGATAATGTTTTTTAAAGTATTAAAATAATTTAATTTTGCATGTAAAAAGTGTGATATCATGTGCGATACAAGCAGTTCTGCAGAGTGTTTACTTGTGTGTGATATCATGTGCGATACAAGCAGTCCTGCAGCGTGTTTACTTGTGTGTGATATCATGTGCCATACATATCGCATATGATATGACACACAAGTAAACACGTTGCAGGACTGCTTGTATCGCACATGATATCAAACACAAGTAAACACGTTGCAGGACTGCTTGTATCGCACATGATATCAGGAGACCTTTCCTGTCACTCTAAAGCAGGGGGTCCTAACTTCTGCCACTGGGGGCCAAACACTGACAAATCAGAGCATCCAGGGGCCATTTTGATGTTTTTGTTTCGTTTACAAAACGAACTATATATATATATCTATATATATAGATATATATAGATAGATAGATAGATTATAAAGAGCAAAAAGAGCATAAAACATGACCAAACAAAGTTATAAACAGAGAGATCTGAAGTTGATCTAGAGATTTAAGTTTCGAAAAACTAAATATGTATAAAAATAAAATTAAAAAAATAAATATATATATATATTTTTTATATATATACATGTATATTTTTTTTAATATATATAAAAAATATATATATTTTTTTTATATATATATTTTTTTTAAAAACGTTGAAAAAAACTGAATATATATATTTTTGTTTGTTTTTCTATATATATATATTTTTTTGTCAACGTTTTTTTAATTATATATATATATATATACTTTGTCTTTTTCAATATTTTGAAAAAAATATATATATATATAAAAAATATATATATATATATATTTTTTTATATATATTTTTTTTTTTTAACTTTGAAAAAAACTAAATATACGTATATATATATAAAAAAATATATAAATATATTTTTGATTGTTTTTTTTTGTTTTTTTGTTTGTTTGTTTTTTTGTTTTTAATATATATTTTTTCAGTTTTTTTCAACTTTTTTTTTTTTTTAAATGTTCATGGCTTTTCTCAAGTTTGGTCCCGGGAACCTGGAATGTTCTCACACATAAAAATATTAAAAACAAGTCATCTATTTAGTTTTTTTCAACGCTTAAATCTCTAGATCATTTTCAGATCTTTCTGTTTATGTATTTCTTTCTCATGTTTTATGCTCTTTTTGTCAAAGAAAACCTGTTTGTTTGTTTTTATGAGAAAAACACAAATGATGCATCATTTCTTCTGAAAAAGAACTAAAGTGGAATATTTGATGTTCATTCTATGACACTCTTGTCATGTTTGCATTATTGTCTGTGTTTGTTTCCTGGTCAGCGCTCTTATTTTGGTTCCATTTCCTGGTTGGCTTGAGCACACCTGCTGGGAGTTGCCCATCAGGACTGGAGGATTGTTTTGGTGACTCAGTTTTGTCTCTGACTGTTCGCTGCACGCTCATCTGGTGTTTACCATAATGCAATGTTTGTTTTAATCAGGAAATACATGTCTTACCTGCACGTTGTCCTCCTCTCCTGCGTTCTGGGGTCACATCACATCTACAGACTAAGTAGGTAAGTCAACAATTCATTACATTGATTTTTGATTCATTATTATTTTTTGAGCAATGCCAATTATCATGATCGTTATTACTTTACTTTGAACATGTAATTCTCTAAATCAACTTCAGATCCACTGGTCGATAATACGTTTATTTTTTTGTTTGTTTGTTTTATGCCCTTTTTGACAAAGAAAACCTGTTTTTTTAATGTCAAAAACACAAAATATGCAGTATTTCCCCCATTGTTTTTAATTCATTGTTAGTTTACTTGTGTGAGATATCATGTGCGATACAAGCAGCCCTGCAGCGTGTTTACTTGTGTGTGATATCATGTGCGATACAAGCAGCCCTGCAGCGTGTTTACTTGTGTGTGATATCATGTGCAATACAAGCAGTCCTGCAGCGTGTCTACTTCTGTGTGACATGTGCAATACATGCAGTCCTGCAGAGTGTTTACTTGTGTGTGATATCATGTGCGATACAGGCAGTCCTGCAGTGTGTTTACTTCTGGGTAACATCGTGTGCGATACAAGCAGTCCTGCAGCGTGTTTACTTCTTTGTGATATCATGTGCGATACATGCAGTCCTGTACAGTGTTTACTTGTGTGTGATATCATGTGCGATACATGCAGTCCTGCAGCGTGTTTACTTGTGTGTGATATCATGTACAATACAAGCAGTCCTGCAGCGTGTTTACTTGTGTGTGATATCATGTGCGATACAAGCAGTCCTGCAGCGTGTTTACTTCTGGGGGACATCATGTGCGATACATGCAGTCCTGCAGAGTGTTTACTTGTGTGTGATATCATGTGTGATACAAGCAGTCCTGCAGTGTGTTTACTTCTGGGTGACATCATGTGCGATACAAGCAGCCCTGCAGAGTGTTTACTTGTGTGTGACATAATGTGCGATACATGCAATCCTGCAGCGTGTTTACTTGTGTGATATCATGTGCGATACAAGCAGTCCTGCAGAGTGTTCACTTGTGTGTGATATCATGTGCGATACAAGCAGTCCTGCAGCGGGTTTACTTGTGTGTGATATAATGTGCGATACAAGCAGTCCTGCAGCGTGTTTACTTCTGGGGGACATCATGTGCGATACATGCAGTCCTGCAGAGTGTTTACTTGTGTGTGATATCATGTGTGATACAAGCAGTCCTGCAGTGTGTTTACTTCTGGGTGACATCATGTGCGATACAAGCAGCCCTGCAGAGTGTTTACTTGTGTGTGACATCATGTGCGATACATGCAGTCCTGCAGCGTGTTTACTTGTGTGATATCATGTGCGATACAAGCAGTCCTGCAGAGTGTTCCCTTGTGTGTGATATCGTGTGCGATACAAGCAGTCCTGCAGCGGGTTTACTTGTGTGTGACATCATGTGCGATACATGCAGTCCTGCAGCGTGTTTACTTGTGTGATATCATGTGCGATACAAGCAGTCCTGCAGCGTATTTACTTGTGTGTGACATCATGTGCGATACATGCAGTCCTGCAGCGTGTTTACTTGTGTGATATCATGTGCGATACAAGCAGTCCTGCAGCGTGTTTACTTGTGTGTGACATCATGTGCGATACATGCAGTCCTGCAGCGTGTTTACTTGTGTGATATCATGTGCGATACAAGAAGTCCTGCAGCGTGTTTACTTGTGTGATATCATGTGCGATACAAGCAGTCCTGCAGCGTGTTTACTTGTGTGTGACATCATGTGCGATACATGCAGTCCTGCAGCGTGTTTACTTGTGTGATATCATGTGCGATACAAGCAGTCCTGCAGCGTGTTTACTTGTGTGGGATATCATGTGTTATACAAGCAGCCCTGCAGCGTGTTTACTTGTGTGTGATATCATGTGCGATACAAGCAGTCCTGCAGCGTGTTTACTTTGTGTGTGATATCATGTGCGATAGAAGCAGTCCTGCACTGTTTAGTTGAGTGTGATATCATGTGTGATACAAGCAGTCTTGTGCGAACAATAAGCTTAATTATTAAGAAGCAAAAATGGTTGGTAATTTCTATTATTTTAGTAAAGTATTCTACAGAAGATAAAATATAGGCTACTAGGAGCTAGCGTCTACACAACAGCTAAGCACACACTAGCACTTAAGCTGGACAAGAATATTTGCATTCCTTCTTTAATTGTTGGGAATCCAAAAGTGTCCCACTTGTAAAAATTATTCAAGTTTTTTAGTCATTTTTTTGCCCTTTTTGTAGAAGAAAACGTTTTTTTTTGTTTATGGCAAACACACAAAATATGCAGTATTTTCCTCAAAAATATTTCAAAGTGTAATATTTGTTGTGATGTAATTGGAGCTTGAAATTGGTAAATAATTCAAAACATTGATTTTTTGTTCATAATAAATAACAATAATAATAATTAGACCCTTAAAAAGGTCAATAATTCATAACATATATTTTAACTAATTATTAGTTTTTGAGAAATGAAATAATAAAATGTCCCTCTTTAATTGTTGGGAATCCAAAAGCGTCCCACTCATTAAAATAATTCAAACTTTTTTTTAAGTAGTATTTTATTTTATTTTTTTCTATGTTTTCATGAGGTTTTTTGTCTGTTTTTTGCCCTTTTTGTCAAAGAAAAAGTAATTTTTATTTACGGCAAAAACACACAAAATATGCAATATTTTCCTCAAAAATATTTCAAAGTGGAATATTTGTTGTGAAGTAAATAGACCCTTAAATAAGTCAATAATTCATAATAATAATAATAATTAGACCCTTAAATAAGTCAATAATTCATAATAATAATAATAATTAGACCCTTAAATAAGTCAATAATTCATAACATATATTTTAATTAATTATTAGTTTTTGAGAAATGAAAAAAGTACCTCTAAGTACTTTAATTGTTGAGAATCCAAAAGGGTCCCACTCAAAAAAATTATTCAAACTTTACTTTTTTTAAGTTTTATTTTAATATGTCGCTGAAGTGTCTCGATCAACTTCAGGTCTGTCCTTCCATTACAAGTTTTTTGTATGTTTTAATTAGTTTTTTTTGTCTGTTTTTTTTTGTCAAAGAAAACCTGTTTTTTTTATGCCAAAAACACAAAATATGCAGTATTTCCCCCCTAAAAATATCTCAAAGTGCAATGTTTGATGTGAAGTAATTAGACCCTTAAATAAGTCAATAATTCATAACATTGATTTTAATTCATTGTTAGTTTTTGAGAAATTAAATAATAAAATGTCCCTCTTTAATTGTTGGGAATCCAAAAGTGTCCCACTCGTAAAAATAATTCAAACTTTTTTTAAATAGTATTTTTTTCGTATGTTTTCATTAGTTTTTTAGTCAGTTTCTTGGCCCTTTTTGTCAAAGAAAATGGGTTTTTTTTGTTTATGGTAAACACACAAAATATGCAATATTTTCCTCAAAAATATTTCAAAGTGTAATATTTGTTGTGATGTAATTGGAGCTTGAAATGGGTGAATAATCCAAAACATTGATTTTTGTTCATAATAATACAATAATTATAATAATTAGACCCCTAAATAAGTCAATAATTCATAACATATATCTTAATTAATTATTAGATTTTGAGAAATGAAAAAAGTACCTCTTTAATAGTCGAGAATCCAAAAGGGTCCCACTCATAAAAATAATTCAAACTTTGATTAGAAGTTTTTTCTATGTTTTAATTCGTTTTTTGGTCTGTTTTTTGCCCTTTTTTGTCAAAGAAATCATTGTTTTTTGCGGCAAACACACAAAAATATGCAATATTTTCCTCAAAAATGTGTTGTGTAGTAATTGGAGCTTGAAATTGGTCATAACGTAGATTTTAAGTCAGTGTTTTTTGAGTAATGACAGTTTCAAAGTAAAAAAATATTTATTTTTTTAAAGTCAACATTGTTACATTTCACCTGTTTGCTCTTTTATTCCACTTTTTTTTGTTAGATTTTTAATAATATTTTTAGACTGTGTCAGGGGTGATTAAAAAATTGGCCGCATTTGGCCCCCGGGGCCACACTTTGGACCCTAACCCTTTCACAACAAAAGTCCCTTACGTGAATCCAAACAAATTAAATACAGTTTAAAAAAAGGATGTACTTTTTTTAACCTTAATTGTCGAGAATCCAAAAGTGTCCCACTCATAAAAATAATTCAAACTTTACTTTTTTTAAGTTTTATTTTAATATTTCGCTGAAGTGTCTCGATCAACTTCAGGTCTATCCTTCCATTACAAGTTTTTTATATGTTTTAATTCGTTTTTTGTTCTATTTTTTGCCCTTTTTGTCAACGAAAACGTTTTTTTTTTGTTTGCAGCAAACACACAAAATATGCAATATTTTCCTCAAAAATATTTCAAAGTGTAATATTTGTTGTGATGTAATTGGAGCTTGAAATGGGTAAATAATTCAAAACATTGATTTTTTTGTTCATAATAAATAATAATAATTAGACCCTTCAATAAGTCAATAATTCATAACATATATTTTAATTAATTATTACTTTTTGAGAAATGAAAAAAGTACCTCTTTAATTGTTGAGAATCCAAAATGGTACCACTCATAAAAATAATTAAAACTTCACTTTTTTTAAGTTTTATTTTAAAATGTCACTGAAGTGTCTCGATCAACTTCAGGTCTATCCTTCCATTACAAGTTTTTTCTATGTTTGAATTCGTTTTTTTTGGTCTGTTTTTTGCACTTTTTGTCAAAGAAAACCTGTTTTTTTTATGCCAAAAACACAAAATATGCAGTATTTCCCCCCTAAAAATATCTCAAAGTGCAATATTTGATGGGAAGTAATTAGACCCTTAAATAAGTCAATAATTCATAACATTGATTTTAATTCATTGTTAGTTTTTGACAAATGAAATAATAAAATGTCCCTCTTTAATTGTTGGGAATCCAAAAGTGTCCCACTCGTAAAAATAATTCAAACTTTTTTAAATAGTATTTTTTTCGTATGTTTTCATGAGTTTTTTAGTCAGTTTTTTGGCCCTTTTTGTCAAAGCAAACGTTTTTTTTTTTGTTTATGGTAAACACACAAAATATGCAGTATTTTCCTCAAAAATATTTCAAAGTGTAATATTTGTTGTGATGTAATTGGAGCTTGAAATGGGTGAATAATCCAAAACATTGATTTTTGTTCATAATAATACAATAATTATAATAATTAGACCCCTAAATAAGTCAATAATTCATAACATATATCTTAATTAATTATTAGATTTTGAGAAATGAAAAAAGTACCTCTTTAATAGTCGAGAAGCCAAAAGGGTCCCACTCGTAAAAATAATTCAAACTTTGATTAGAAGTTTTTTCTATGTTTTAACTCGTTTTTTGGTCTGTTTTTTGCCCTTTTTGTCAAAGAAATCATTGCTTTTTTACAGCAAACACACAAAAATATGCAATATTTTCCTCAAAAATGTGTTGTGTAGTAATTGAAGCTTGAAATTGGTCATAACGTTGATTTTAAGTCAATGTTTTTTGAGTAATGACAGTTTCAAAGTAAAAAAATATGAATTTTTTTAAAGTCAACATTGTTACATTTCACCTGTTTGCTCTTTCATTCCACTTTTTTTTATTTGTTTTTTAATAACATTTTTAGACTGTGTCAGGGGTGATTAAAAAATTGGCCGCATTTGGCCCCCGGGGCCACACTTTGGACCCTAACCCTTTCGCAACAAAAGTCCCTTTATTGTATTTTAATACAGTTTTAAAAAAGGGTGTGCTTTTTTTTAATGACTTAAATGTTGTTTTCCAGGGATATAACCACATTTTCACCTCCAAAAACGCAATGCAATTACTTTCAGACTGATACCGATCAGTATCGGCTCGATTTGGTAAATAAAAGTGATCGGCCAATTTTGAACGTTTCTCTTCGAAGCCGATCCTTTATGGTGTCCATACACAGTGTGGAGCCGCTCCACCAATCATCATCACCTCCACTGCAGCAAACAAACTTAATTCCCTACATGTATTATTATCACTGGAGGATGAGGCTACAAACCCCGGCCGAGTCATACCAAAGACTATAAAAATGGGAGCCATTACCTCCCTGCTTGGCACTCAGCATCAAGGGTTGGAATTGGGGGTTAAATCACCAAAAATGATTCCCGGGCGCGGCACCGCTGCTGCTCACTGCTCCCCTCACCTCTCAGGGGGTGAACAAGGGTGATGGGTCAAATGCAGAGAATAATTTCGCCACACCTCGTTTGTGTGTGTGACTGGTACTTTAACTTTAACTTTAGCTAAACATGTTGCACACAGAGAAAGAACAAGCAGGCAAATTGGATAACATCTCGGAGAAGCTTTCCGCTATGCAAGGCGAAGTTATGATCGATTTGAGAGCCAGAATAGAAAACTAGAGCTCTCAGGTCCACTAACCATGTGTGATGCCTCTCTTTCCCGTATGTCTTTCCAGTATTTTTCCGCCTTAGTTTTTGGTGGGTCTGACTGGTTGTTGTTGTTTTCCCTGCCACTGAGAGTACACCTTGGCTGGTTCAGTGGAGAACAGCTTGTTTATTCTCCTGGCCTCTCTCTCCTTGGTGTATCTCCTTGTTTTTTGTTTTTTTTTGTCTGGAGCACAGATTGGTTGATTTGTTAAATTGTTCCTGAAACATGTTTGGCATGGAATAGAATCTGTACTGTTCAGCCATTTAGTCGAATCATGAAATCCAAAATATATTTTATGCATTTTGTCCTCCCGTCACATAGATAGATAGGTATATAGTACTTTATTGATTCCTTCAGGAGAGTTCTACGGAACCCCTAAGGGGACATGAGGGATATCAGTTTTTAAAATAATTTATTCATTTATTTATTTATTTTAGACATGTATCTCGTGCGCACGAGAAACTTTTTATAAAATTATTAAAAAATATATATATATTATATATGCATATATATATATTTTTAGACATGTATCTCGTGCGCACGAGAAACTATCTTGTGCGCACGAGATACATGTCTAAAAAAAAAAGTTTCTTTTTATAAAATCATAAAAATAAAAATAAATTATTATATATATTTTTTTGATTTTAGACATGCACACGAGATACATGTCTAAAAAAAAAGAAAAGTTTATTTTTATAAAATCACAAAAATAAAAATAAATAATTATATATATTTTATTTTTATTTTAGACATGCGCACGAGATACATGTCTAAAAAAAAAAGTTTATTTTTATAAAATCGTAAAAATAAAAGTAAATTATTATAAATATATTTTTTTGATTTTAGACATGCGCACGAGAAACATGTCTAAAAAAAAAAAAGTTTATTTTTATAAAATCATAAAAGTAAATAATTATATATATATTTTTTTATTTTAGACATGCGCAAGAGATACATGTCTAAAAAAAAAAAAGTTTCTTTTTATAAAATCGTAAAAATAAAAGTAAATTATTATAAATATATTTTTTTGATTTTAGACATGCGCACGAGATACATGTCTAAAAAAAAAAAGTTTCTTTTTATAAAATCATAAAAATAAAAGTAAATAATTATTTTTTTTTATTTTTATTTTAGACATGCACACGAGATACATGTCTAAAAAAAAAAAAAAGTTTATTTTTATAAAATAAAAATAAAAGTAAATAATTATATATATATTTTTTTGATTTTAAACATGCACACGAGATACATGTCTAAAAAAAAAAAAGTTTATTTTTATAAAATCATAAAAATAAAAGTAAATAATTATATATATATTTTTTTGATTTTAAACATGCGCACGAGATACATGTCTAAAAAAAAAAAGTTTCTTTTTATAAAATAGTAAAAATAAAAGTAAATTATTATAAATATATTTTTTTGATTTTAGACATGCACACGAGATACATGTCTAAAAAAAAAAGAAAAAGTTTATTTTTATAAAATCATAAAAATAAAAGTAAATAATTATATATATATATATTTTATTTTAAACATGCACACGAGATACATGTCTAAAAAAAAAAAGTTTATTTTTATAAAATCATAAAAATAAAAGTAAATAATTATATATATATTTTTTTATTTTAAACATGCGCACGAGATACATGTCTAAAAAAAAAAAGTTTCTTTTTATAAAATTGTAAAAATAAAAGTAAATTATTATAAATATATTTTTTTGATTTTAGACATGCGCACGAGATACATGTCTAAAAAAAAAAAAAGTTTATTTTTATAAAATCGTAAAAATAAAAGTAAATAATTATATTTTTTTTTTTTTGATTTTAGACATGCGCGTCTAAAAAAAAAAAAAAAGTTTATTTTTATAAAATCATAAAAATAAATAATTATATATATATATATTTTTTTGATTTTAGACATGCGCACGAGATACATGTCTAAAAAAAAAGTAAAATAAAAAATTACAAAAAATATTTACCCCATGTCCCTTTAGGGGCTCCGTAGAGTTCCCTCTGGATTTTTTATTTATTTTTTTATTTTAATTTTTAATTAATTTTTTTAGTAGGTATGGTGTGTTGAAGGAGCTTTGCGATGAAGACGTGACGTTGGAAGGTAAATAAGGTGTGCCGGTGGATCAGTGGGAACCTCATGAATGCATGCATGTGTGGGGGTAATAGGGGCCACGATGCATGCATGCATGGGGGTAATAGGGGCCACAATGCACCCTCACTGCTGAGTACATACAAAGTACATTAGCATGCAGCCATGGCGCCCACAGAGCCACTCAGACGTGTCAATCCCCCCCCACCCCCCGAGCTTTTCAAGCTGCTTCAATTTCATCTGATCTCAAAGATTTATGAATTTGGAATTGAGCAGATAACACATCCCCTCATATCCACGCTAAGCCTGTCACGCCGCCTCCACGGGACGGGCGGGGCCGCAACCAGCACGGATAAGCTGCCTCCGCCGCCACCGGCCTATCAGTGGCGGCTGCGGGAACACGTCCATGCTAAAGAAGGTCGCTGGAACGCTAGATTGTGGACACGTTACAGTACACACTACAGTACACACACATAGTCATGTCGCCTAGTCCTCGCTGGTTATTAATGATAACTGACACCATTCATAGACACAATAAAACACAACAACTCAAAATATTACATCCATCAAGACTTTGTTTATACTTGTGATGGCTCCTCCCACAAACATATATATATATATATATATATATATATATATATATATATATATATATATATATATATATATATATATATATATATATATATATATATATATATATATATATATATATATATATATATACTGTATATATATATATATATATACTATGTATATGTATATATATATATATATATACATTTTGTCCCGATACCAATATTTTGGTACCAGTACCAAAATTATTTCGATACTTTTCTAAAAAAAAGGGGAGCACAAAAAATGTCTCGCCTTGTCTCTGCACACACCTCCTCGCCTTGTCTCTGCACACACCTCCTCGCCTTGTCCCTGCACACACCTCCTCGCCTTGTCCCTGCACACACCTCCTCGCCTTGTCCCTGCACACACCTCCTCGCCTTGTCCCTGCACACACCTCCTCGCCTTGTCCCTGCACACACCTCCTCGCCTTGTCCCTGCACACACCTCCTCGCCTTGTCCCTGCACACACCTCCTCGCCTTGTCCCTGCACACACCTCCTCGCCTTGTCCCTGCACACACCTCCTCGCCTTGTCCCTGCACACACCTCCTCGCCTTGTCCCTGCACACACCTCCTCGCCTTGTCCCTGCACACACCTCCTCGCCTTGTCCCTGCACACACCTCCTCGCCTTGTCCCTGCACACACCTCCTCGCCTTGTCCCTGCACACACCTCCTCGCCTTGTCCCTGCACACACCTCCTCGCCTTGTCTCTGCACACACCTCCTCGCCTTGTCCCTGCACACACCTCCTCGCCTTGTCTCTGCACACACCTCCTCGCCTTGTCCCTGCACACACCTCCTCGCCTTGTCCCTGCACACACCTCCTCGCCTTGTCCCTGCACACACCTCCTCGCCTTGTCCCTGCACACACCTCCTCGCCTTGTCTGCACACACCTCCTCGCCTTGTCTCTGCACACACCTCCTCGCCTTGTCCCTGCACACACCTCCTCGCCTTGTCCCTGCACACACCTCCTCGCCTTGTCTCTGCACACACCTCCTCGCCTTGTCCCTGCACACACCTCCTCGCCTTGTCCCTGCACACACCTCCTCGCCTTGTCCCTGCACACACCTCCTCGCCTTGTCCCTGCACACACCTCCTCGCCTTGTCTGCACACACCTCCTCGCCTTGTCTCTGCACACACCTCCTCGCCTTGTCCCTGCACACACCTCCTCGCCTTGTCCCTGCACACACCTCCTCGCCTTGTCTCTGCACACACCTCCTCGCCTTGTCCCTGCACACACCTCCTCGCCTTGTCCCTGCACACACCTCCTCGCCTTGTCCCTGCACACACCTCCTCGCCTTGTCTGCACACACCTCCTCGCCTTGTCTCTGCACACACCTCCTCGCCTTGTCCCTGCACACACCTCCTCGCCTTGTCCCTGCACACACCTCCTCGCCTTGTCTCTGCACACACCTCCTCGCCTTGTCCCTGCACACACCTCCTCGCCTTGTCTGCACACACCTCCTCGCCTTGTCTCTGCACACACCTCCTCGCCTTGTCCCTGCACACACCTCCTCGCCTTGTCCCTGCACACACCTCCTCGCCTTGTCTCTGCACACACCTCCTCGCCTTGTCTCTGCACACACCTCCTCGCCTTGTCTCTGCACACACCTCCTCGCCTTGTCCCTGCACACACCTCCTCGCCTTGTCTCTGCACACACCTCCTCGCCTTGTCTCTGCACACACCTCCTCGCCTTGTCTCTGCACACACCTCCTCGCCTTGTCTCTGCACACACCTCCTCGCCTTGTCTCTGCACACACCTCCTCGCCTTGTCTCTGCACACACCTCCTCGCCTTGTCTCTGCACACACCTCCTCGCCTTGTCTCTGCACACACCTCCTCGCCTTGTCTCTGCACACACCTCCTCGCCTTGTCTCTGCACACACCTCCTCGCCTTGTCTCTTCCCCTCAGCGCTGCTTTGATGGCTGCTAGCATCACGTCGCCCTGAGCTACGCCGCTTGTCTCTGCAAGCAGTCCACGCCGCCGCATGAAATATGGATCCTCGCCAGGAGGATCAGGCCCAGAACTTTGTTTGTTTGGACCTCGGGAAACATTTCCACTGCTCACTTTGTGACCTGCAAACAAAGTTCTCTACACTTTAGCCCATCAATACAATACAATATATTGGCGGGGATCGAAACTGAAAGTTAACCTGGCATGTGTGTTAGTCATGATATACAGTATGTGTGTGTATAGATAATAGTCATAATAATAAAAAGTATGTGTGTAAAGATAATATTCATAAGAATATACAGTATGTGTGTGTATAGATAATAGTCATAAGAATATACAGTATGTGGGTATAGATAAGTCATAATAATATACAGTATGTGTGTAAAGATAATATTCATAAGAATATACAGTATGTGTGTGTATAGATAATAGTCATAATAAATAAACATCTCCAGTCTCGTCTGTCAGTGCTCTTGGTCCTCTGGGTGTAAACATCCGGTCCTCCGTGAGAAATCTCGGTGTGATCTTTGATAGTGCCTTCAAATTCACCAAACAGGTCAGCTCAGTGGTTAGTACCAGCTTTTACCATCTCAGAACCCTAGCAAAGACCAAGGCCTATCTCTCCCAGAGCGACCTGGAGACTGCTATCCACGCCTTCATCACACACCGGCTAGACAACAATAACTCACTGTACGCTGGCATTGATCAGGCATCACTCCGCCGTTTGCAGCTTGTGCAAAACGCGGCTGCCCGTCTCCTCACCAGTACCAAAAAACGCGAGCACATCACCCCAGTGCTGGCCTCACTCCACTGGCTCCCTGTCCGTCACCGCATTGATTTTAAATTACTTTTAATTGTTTTTAAATCCCTAAATGGTCTGGCCCCACAATACTTGACCGAGCTGCTGCATCACCATACCTCGTCTAGAGCCTTGAGGTCAGCTGACCAAATGCTTTTGGCGGTCCCCAGATCCAGGCTAAAGACCAGAGGGGACAGAGCCTTTTCCGTTGCCGCCCCTAAGCTCTGGAACAGCCTTCCCCTCCACATTAGGTCAGCCCGGAGCCTGGGGGTCTTCAAAACCCTCCTTAAAACCTACCTCTTCTCGCTGGCCTTTGACCCGAGCTGAGTCCGCCCACTAGGCCACCATTTCTAGTCCCCCCCCCCCCTCCCACCCCTTCGCTTTAGTTGTATTTTTCAATTTGTAGCACTTTTATTATTATTATTTTTTTTTTTCTGCAAATTTTTTTTTAAAACTTTTTATTCGACCCCTTTTACCGTATTGCATTTGCATTGTCTTGTTTAGCACACTCATTGTTTATGTTCTTTGTTTGTTTGTTTTTTGTTTTGCTTAGTTGTTGTTTTTTTTTGTTGTTGGGTTTTTTTTTTTTTTTTTTTTGTTTTTTTTTTTTTTGTTTGCTCCATGCTTTTTTAACCTGTAAAGCACTTTGGTGCAACCTAAACAGTTGTTGAAAATGTGCTATATAAATAAAGTTGACTTGACTTGACTTGACAGTATGTGTGTGTATAGATAATAGTCATAAGAATATACAGTATGTGGGTATAGATAAGTCATAATAATATACAGTATGTGTGTGTGTATAGATAATTGTCATAATATACAGTATGTGTATAGATAATAGTCATAATAATATACAGTATGTGTATAGATAATAGTCATAATAATATACAGTATGTAAGTGTATAGATAATAGTCATAATAATATACAGTATGTGTGTATACATAATTGTCATAATAATATACAGTGTGTGTATAGATAATAGTCATAATAATATACAGTGTGTGTATAGATAATAGTCATAATAATATACAGTATGTGTGTATAGATAATAGTCATAATGATATACAGTATGTGTATAGATAATAGTCATAATAATATACAGTATGTGTGTAAAGATAGTAGTCATTCAAATTTACAGTATGTGTGTATAGATAATTGTCATAATATACAGTATGTGTATAGATAATAGTCATAATAATATACAGTATGTGTGTATAGATAATAGTCATAATAATATACAGTATGTGTGGGTATAGATAATAGTCATAATATACAGTGTGTGTATGGATAATAGTCATAATAATATACAGTATGTGTGGGTATAGATAATAGTCATAATAATATACAGTATGTGTGTATGGATAATAGTCATAATAATATACAGTATGTGTGGGTATAGATAATAGTCATAATAATATACAGTATGTGTGTATGGATAATAGTCATAATAATATACAGTATGTGTGGGTATAGACAATAGTCATAATAATATACAGTATGTGTGTATAGATAATAGTCATAATAATATACAGTATGTGTGGGTATAGACAATAGTCATAATAATATACAGTATGTGTGTATGGATAATAGTCATAATAATATACAGTATGTGTGGGTATAGATAATTGTCATAATAATATACAGTATGTATGTATAGATAATAGTCATAATAATATACAGTATGTGTGTATAGATAATAGTCATAATAATATACAGTATGTGTGTATGGATAATAGTCATAATAATATACAGTATGTGTGGGTATAGATAATAGTCATAATATACAGTATGTGTGTATAGATAATAGTCATAATAATATACAGTATGTGTGGGTATAGATAATAGTCATAATATACAGTATATGTGTATAGATAATAGTGCTCATTTGCCAATGTCACTTTTCTAAATGTTAATCATTGTAGCAACATGGTTGTTAACGTTTGGTATGTGTGTGATTACTGATCGTTTGTGAGGGCACCCAAAGGGACATCTGCATGACAGGGCAGTTCAACTGGTCGTCTTGTCTTGTTAATAACTATAAAGTGTATCCATCACATCCCTGTTCTGTCAGTTTGATACACAGTACTGTGTAGTACTCTACTTTGTGTACTAACCTTCACTAAACGCTGGAACCAATTATTCATATTCCCATTGTTTCTTATGGAGACGTTTGCTTCACCGTACAAACTTTTCCCTTTCCGAACCAACAAACGGAGGTTGTACTCTGCATTATTATTATTATTATTTATTTATTTATTTATTTTTCCTTCTTTTTTTTCTTTCTCACAATCAGACTGCTGACTATTTGTATACTATATGAAAACAGCACCCGGCCAAACTGCTTATTTTTAGATTTAAATGTGTATAGTTTAGATTTTTTTTTTCTTAATGCTGATTGGACTTTTTTTTTTACAATATCTACAAAGTTCAATGAGCAGGATGTTATGTGTGACCGTGTTCATTAATTTATTTTTTTGCTGGTTGAATTTTTTTTTCTTCACCATGACTAGGGGAGGTTGTTTGGAATGGGTCATATAAGTGAACGCTGTGCATCTATACACATTTATTTACAATTAATGGCCACTGACTGAAGTTTATTTTATTAGTCACCAACTGGCGGCAAAATGGCAACAATCAGACCGCTGACTATTTGAATATTATATGAAAACAGCACCCGGGCAAAACTGCTTATTTTTTTATTTAAATGCGCGTAGTTTAGATGTTTTATTTTTTTTATTTAATGCTGATTGGAAGTTGTTTTTTTTTTACAATATCTACAAAGTTAAATGAGCAGGATGTTATGTGTGATCGTGTTTGTTGATTTTTTTGTGCCGGTTGAATTTTTTTTTCTGCACCATGACTAGGGGAGGTTGTTTGGAATGGGTCATATAAGTGAACGCTGTGCATCAATACACATTTATTTACAATTAATGGCCACTGACTGAAGTTTATTTTATTAGTCACCAACTGGCGACAAAATGGCAACAATCAGACCGCTGACTATTTGTATATTATATCAAAACAGCACCCGGGCAAAACTGCTTATTTTTGGATTTAAATGCGCGTAGTTTAGATGTTTTATTTTTTTTATTTTATGCTGATTGGAAGTAGTTTTTTTTTTACAATATCTACAAAGTTAAATGAGCAGGATGTTATGTGTGACTGTGTTTGTTGATTTTTTTTGTGCCGGTTGAATCTTTTTTTCTGCACCATGACTAGGGGAGGTTGTTTGGAATGGGTCATATAGGTGAACGCTGTGCATCTATACACATTTATTTACAATTAATGGCCACTGACTGAAGTTTATTTTATTAGTCACCAACTGGCGACAAAATGGCAACAATCAGACCGCTGACTATTTGTATATTATATGAAAACAGCACCCGGGCAAAACTGCTTATTTTTTTATTTAAATGCGCGTAGTTTAGATGTTTTATTTTTTTTATTTAATGCTGATTGGAAGTTGTTTTTTTTTACAATATCTACAAAGTTAAATGAGCAAGATGTTATGTGTGACTGTGTTTGTTGATTTTTTTTGTGCCGGTTGAATTTTTTTTTCTGCACCATGACTAGGGGAGGTTGTTTGGAATGGGTCATATAAGTGAACGCTGTGCATCAATACACATTTATTTACAATTAATGGCCACTGACTGAAGTTTATTTTATTAGTCACCAACTGGCGACAAAATGGCAACAATCAGACCGCTGACTATTTGTATATTATATCAAAACAGCACCCGGGCAAAACTGCTTATTTTTGGATTTAAATGCGCGTAGTTTAGATGTTTTATTTTTTTTATTTTATGCTGATTGGAAGTAGTTTTTTTTACAATATCTACAAAGTTAAATGAGCAGGATGTTATGTGTGACTGTGTTTGTTGATTTTTTTTGTGCCGGTTGAATCTTTTTTTCTGCACCATGACTAAGGGAGGTTGTTTGGAATGGGTCATATAAGTGAACGCTGTGCATCTATACACATTTATTTACAATTAATGGCCACTGACTGAAGTTTATTTTATTAGTCACCAACTGGCAACAAAATGGCAACAATCAGACCGCTGACTATTTGTATATTATATGAAAACAGCACCCGGGCAAAACTGCTTATTTTTGGATTTAAATGCGCGTAGTTTAGATGTTTTATTTTTTTTATTTAATGCTGATTGGAAGTTGTTTTTTTTTACAATATCTACAAAGTTAAATGAGCAGGATGTTATGTGTGATCGTGTTTGTTGATTTTTTTGTGCCGGTTGAATTTTTTTTTCTGCACCATGACTAGGGGAGGTTGTTTGGAATGGGTCATATAAGTGAACGCTGTGCATCTATACACATTTATTTACAATTAATGGCCACTGACTGAAGTTTATTTTATTAGTCACCAACTGGTGACAAAATGGCAACAATCAGACCGCTGACTATTTGTATATTATATCAAAAACAGCACCCGGCCAAACTGCTTATTTTTGGATTTAAATGCGCGTAGTTTAGATGTTTTATTTTTTTTATTTTATGCTGATTGGAAGTAGTTTTTTTTACAATATCTACAAAGTTAAATGAGCAAGATGTTATGTGTGACTGTGTTTGTTGATTTTTTTTGTGCCGGTTGAATTTTTTTTTCTGCACCATGACTAGGGGAGGTTGTTTGGAATGAGTCATATAAGTGAACGCTGTGCATCTATACACATTTATTTACAATTAATGGCCACTAACTGAATTTTATTTTATTAGTCACCAACTGGCGACAAAATGGCAACAATCAGACCGCTGACTATTTGTATATTATATCAAAAACAGCACCCGGCCAAACTGCTTTTTTTTTTAATTCAAATGCGCGTAGTTTAGATGTTTATTTTTTATTTTATGCTGATTGGAATTTTTTTTTTTTTTTTTTACAATATCTACAAAGTTAAATGAGCAGGATGTTATGTGTGACAGTGTTTGTTGATTTTTTTGTGCTGTTTGAATTTTTTTTTCTGCACCATGACTAGGGGAGGTTGTTTGAAATGGGTCATATAAGTGAACGCTGTGCATCTATACACATTTATTTACAATTAATGGCCACTGACTGAAGTTTATTTTATTAGTCACCAACTGGCGACAAAATGGCAACAATCAGACCGCTGACTATTTGTATATTATATCAAAAACGAAAAATGTGCTAAGTTTAGATTTGTATTTTTTCAATTTTATGCTGATTGGAAGTTGTTGGGTTTTTTTTTTACAATATCTACAAAGTTCAATGAGCAGGATGTTATGTGTGATCGTGTTTGTTGATTTTTTTTGTGCCGGTTGAATTTTTTTTTCTGCACCATGACTAGGGGAGGTTGTTTGGAATGGGTCATATAAATGAACGCTGTGCATCTATACACATTTATTTACAATTAATGGCCACTGACTGAAGTTTATTTTATTAGTCACCAACTGGCGACAAAATGGCAACAATCAGACCGCTGACTATTTGTATATTATATCAAAAACAGCACCCAGCCAAACTGCTTATTTTTTTATTCAAATGCGCGTAGTTTAGATGTCTATTTTTTTATTTTATGCTGATTGGAATTTTTTTGTTTTTGTTTTACAATATCTACAAAGTCAAATGAGCAGGATGTTATGTGTGACAGTGTTTGTTGATTTTTTTTGTGCTGGTTGAATTTTTTTTTCTGCACCATGACTAGGGGAGGTTGTTTGGAATGGGTCATATAAGTGAACGCTGTGCATCTATACACATTTATTTACAATTAATGGCCACTGACTGAAGTTTATTTTATTAGTCACCAACTGGTGACAAAATGGCAACAATCAGACTGCTGACTATTTGTATATTATTTCAAAAACAGCACCCGGCCAAACTGCTTATTTTTGGGTTCAAATGCGCGTAGTTTAGATTTTCAATTTTTTTTATTTTATGCTGATTGGAAGTTTTTTTGTTTTTTTTACAATACCTACAAAGTTAAATGAGCAGGATGTTATGTGTGACCGTGTTTGTTGATTTGTTCGTACCGGTTGAATTTTTTTTCGGCACCATGACTAGGGGAGGTTGTTTGGAATGGGTCATATAAGTGAACGCTGTGCTTGCATTGACATTGATGTACAGTTAATGGCCACTGATTGAAGTTTATTTTATTAGTCACCAACTGGCGACAAAATGGCAACAATCAGACCGCTGACTATTTGTATATTATATCAAAAACAAAAAATGTGCATAGTTTAGATTCGTATTTTTTTTAATTTTATGCTGATTGGAAGTTGTTGTTTTTTTTACAATATCTACAAAGTTAAATGAAAAGGATGTTATGTGTGACCGTGTTTGTTGATTTTTTCGTGCCGGTTGATTTTTTTTTTCTGCACCATGACTAGGGGAGGTTGTTTGGAATGGGTCATATAAGTGAACGCTGTGCTTGCATTGACATTGATGTACAGTTAATGGCCACTGATTGACGTTTATTTTATTAGTCACCATATAGCGACAAAATGGCAACCATTTTTGCATCATTTAATAACGCTTGCCGCGTCGTTTGGTATCGGAGACGATTACGTTGGACTAAAAATGTGTTTTCTGATGAACTTCACTGGTAGTTTTTGTGTCTCCTGCGAGGACCAGCAGGAAGTGAGGTCTGTTTGCTGCCACCGCTAATGGCTTTACCGCCGGGTAATTACAGCCCCACCTTGCTAATGGACACACACACACACACACACACACACACACACACACACACACACACAGTTTGAGATGGATGTACTCACAATGACAGCAAATGAGACCTCATGCATGCACAAATGAAGAGAATATTACAAAGAGGCAGGAAGTAAAGCAGCACACACACACATGTCTGTAAAAGTAGGCTTAAATGAGATTTGTCTCCCTCACACACACACACTTACACACACACTTCCTGTGGGTGAGTGAAGTGTCAGGTTAAGCAGAATGAATGGACTCGCTGTGAAAACACAAATTGCAGAGTAAACAGATTAGGGCGAATACAGACTCCTCCGCCTTCCTAAAACCCGATCGCCTCGCCATCACTCACCCTCCCCAGTGGCGCCCCCACTCTGCCAACCGCCGTCCAGGCCGCAACACCACCCCCCCCCCTACACACACACACACACACACACATCTGCCCGCCTCCATCCTCTTCCCATCGTTATCTTTTCCCCGGAAGCGTTTATGAAGTGCAACATTTTACACATCAATCACAAATAACCACCTCTCTCTCACACACACACACACACACACACACACTCACGCACACACACGGTGAGACTTACACATAGATGAGCGTGGTGAGTAGCACATGAAGTCACATTTATATTTTATTTACCTACACAATTGAGACACGTTTTGTGTGTGTGTGTGTGTGTGTGTGTGTGTTCTTGTATTCCCGCCCTTCTTGAGACGCGAAGAAGGAAAAGAATCTTCCATATGAGGAGGTGTGAACAAGTGATGACATAAATCATGGTCCCAATAACATTGCATCTAATAGAGAGCCAAATACTAGAGTCCGTGAACATTGCTCCAAAGTCAGGATTTTTTTTGTTGATGTAATGTGCGTACAAAAGTAAACATTGACAGGTGCAAAGGCAGCAATATATGATAAAACAAGATAAAGAAGGACTTCCCTGTTCAGCCCCGGAAAAAACTTTTTTACGAGTTCCGGTGCTGACGTAAGACAAGCCATATGTGAGCATAGGATGAACACATACACTACGCTACTAAGACTATAGTGGCCATTAACAGTTAGCTTCTACAGCTGGGTTGCCCAAAGTGCGGCACAGGGGCCATCTGTGGTCCCTGACTCCTTTGTCATCGGCCTTAAGCACATCACAAAAAACTAAAAATCTCATTTGCACCCCTGCTGGTGACATCCATCAAAATGAGGGCGGTCCCAAAAAGGAGGGATTTTTCAAATTGACTGTGTGTCGCTTTTAATAGTGCTCCCCCTCTGGTCAACATATGAAATAACAAGTGTGGATAAGAAATTGAAATGCGCCCCCTTTGGCCTAAATTAATAAAAAAAAAGTAAATAAATATGTATATAGAGACATACTGTAATAACTTGAAGTAAATAATGAAGATTAAAAACCAATTAGAAAAAAAAGAACTAAACTAAAAGCAGTCTTTTTCTCACAATGTGTCAAATTTTTTCTTAGAAAATTGGGGACAATTTCTCATATTCTTTCTGTTTCTGTAATATTGCAATATTTTCTCGTAAAATTATTACTTTTTCATGTAGAATCATTACTTTTTCATGCAAAATGGTGACATTTGTCATACGAAATTCTGACTTTTATCACAATATTGCCAATTTTTTTTTGTTGTTCTTGTAAAATTGTGAAATTTTTGGAGTAAAATGACTTTTGTCATAATTTTGCCAAGTAAAATTGCTATTATTATCATAATATTGCCAACATTTTAAAGTTTTCTTATAAAATTGTGACTTTTTTCGAGTAAATTTACCACTCTTTTCATAAAATTGCCAAAATGTTAAGCTTATTTAGATTTTAATTTGTATTTATTTTTTATGTTTATTTGTATTTTTATTTTATTTTATCTTTTTTTTATTTTTTATTTTATTGTATTTATTTATTTATTTTTTATTCCATGTTTTTTTCTATTTATTTTAATGTTTTTTTTTATTATATATATATATATATATATATATATAGATAGATAGATAGATAGATAGATAGATAGATATAGATATAAAAATTATAATGATGAAAAATAATTAAATGTTTTTTTTTACTTTTATTTTTATTTAGATTTTTATTTGTATTTATTTTTTTATATTTATTTGTATTTTATTTTATTTTATCTTTTTATTATTTTTTATTTTATTGTATTTACTTTTTTTTTTTTTTTTATATTAAAAAAACAGTATTTACTTTTTTATTTTTTATTTTAATGTTTTTTTATTATTATTATTATTATTATTATTATTATTTAATTATTATTTTTTGAATAAAACTAATAAAAATGACGGATATCCCGGTCTGATATTGATATCGGGTATTGGTGCGATATCAGGAGAATAAGTATCGGATTACAAGTACTTGCATGTAAAATGTCCAATTAACACTAAACAGGTCAATTATTGCTTCTCACTTCCTGTCTAGCGTCCTGCCTGACTAGTCGGGCCTGAGGGAGCCCGGACTCCCCGGTTTCCGGTGCCAGAGCGTCCTCGGTGCCAGATTGTAACCCGGAGGTGGCGTGCTACACAATACAACAATGCCACACGGCGACGCCAAGCGTTTATGCTAATTCTCCATTCGGGCCGGATTAGCGCTGGACCGCGTCCACGTCCGGTGTGCGCACGGCGGGGGGTGAGGGGGTGAGGGGGCGGGGCCAAAGGGTCACGTTCTGGAGGGATTTGAAGATGAGTCTCTACTGACAAGATGGCGTCGTTTTGGTTGGAAACATTCAGACTTTTTGTTCCCATGCGGACTTGGCGCTTTTAAAAACGAGGCAAGAAAACTCAAGTAAAACCCGATTTTAAAAAACCTAAAAATGGAGTGATTATCTACACCGATATTTGCCATTTTTTACATTTATTGTGTCAGCATTTTTTTTTTAATTGGTATCGGCTTTTTTTATATATACAGGTATATATATATTTTTTTTTATAAAGAAGTGTATTTACGACATGAATAATATATACATACTATGCAAATATAAAAAAGCTTGTTGTGAAAAATGAGTTGGAATTTCACAAGAAAAAGGTCACAATTTCACAAGAAGAACTTAGAATTTTGGTGGTATTATAATACATGTTTTAATTTTACTCAACACAAGTCAAAATTTTAAAGTTTTCTGATAAAATTGTGACTTTTGTCGAGTAAAATTACAAGAAAACTTTAAAATGTTGGCAATATTATAATAATAATAAATGCAATTTTACTCAAAAAATGTCACAATTTTACAAGAACAACAAAAAAAATTGGCAATATTGTGAGAAAAGTCTGAATTTTACATGACAAATGTCACCATTTTTTGCATTAAAAAGTAATAATTTGACATAAAGAAGTAATAATTTTAGGAGAGAAACTATCGCAATATTTACAGAAACAGAGAAAGAATATGAGAAATGGTTCCCAATTAAAATGAAATCATTATTCCTGGATGTTACAGAAAGTATGAGAATGTGTGAGCTGCTGCCTGCTTTTCTTGACTAGTATAATCATCTCACATTTGTGAAGATATTTACACAAAGTTTGCATTTTTTGTCAGATATTTCCATCTCTGTCTCGTTATTTGATCGAATGATGGAACATGAAACTAGGTGGCGCTCCTTTATTGAACCCACTCTCCGACTGTTGCTTGTCGAGTGACTCATTGCAATAATTATGATAAAAGTTGGAATTTTACTCCATAACAGTCGCAATTTTACAAGAAAACCTTAAAATGTTGGCAATTTTATGAAGAGTCGAATTTTACTCGACAAAAGTCACAATTTTATAAGAAAACTGTTAAAATGTTGGCAACATTATAATAATAATTGCACTTTACTTGGCAAAATGATGACAAAAGTCATAATTTTACTCAAAAAATGTCACTATTTTACAAGAACAAATTGGCAATATTGTGAGAAAATTCTGAATTTTATATGACAAATGTCACCATTTTGCATTAAAAAGTAATAATTTGACATAAAAAAGTAGCAATTTTACGAGAAAAAATTGCAATATTACAGAAACAGAAAGAATATGAGAAATTGTTCCCAATTTTGTATGAAAAAGTCGACACATTGTGAGAAAAATACTGCTTTTAGTCCTTTTTTTATTTTATTTTAGTTGTAATTTTTTTTTTTTTACAACTTAAAGTGATATCTTACAGGGCATTTATTTCAGTTTCTTGAGAGAATTCTTCTCCGGTCTGCGTCTCCGTTTCTAAACCTGTCAAAACTTCAAATTGTTGCCGGGGAATCCAGTTTGTGTCCTTCTTTCCTGGTATCTTCCTCCTGTTTATTTTTTTTTTGTTTGTTTTTGTTCACCGCAGCAATGGAGTCGCTCAACAAGCAACAGTCTGAGCGTGGGTTCATTAAATGAGCGCCACCAGTTTCATGTTCCGTCGTTCGATCAAATAACGCGACGAAGATGGAAATATCTATCATATTCTTTCTGTTTCTGTAATATTGCGATAGTTTCTTTTAAAATTATTACTTTTATGTGAAATTATTACTTTTTAATGCAAAATGGTGACATTTGTCATATAAAATTCTGACTTTTATCACAATATTGCCATTTTTTTTTTTTTTGTTCTTGTAAAATTGTGACATTTTTTGAGTAAAATGATGACTTTTGTCCTAATTTTGCCAAGTAAAATTGCAATTATTATTATAATATTGCCAACATTTTAAAGTTTTCTTATAAAATTGTGACTTTTGTCGAGTAAAATGACAACTCTTTTCATAAAATTGACAACATTTTAAGCTTTTCTTGTAAAATTGCGACTGTTATTGAGTAAAATTCCAACTTTTATCATAATATTGCAATGGAGTCGCTCGACAAGCAACAATCAGAGCGTGGGTTCATTAAAGGAGCGCCACCAGTTTCATGTTCCGTCGTTCGATCACATATCGCGACGGAGATGGAAATATCTGACAAAAAAATGCACATTTTGTTTAAATATCTTGACAAATGTGAGATGATTATATAAGTCAAGAAAAGCAGGCAGCAGCTCACACATTCTCATACTTTCTGTAACATCTTGGAAGTAATTTTGAAAAATGTCTCAAGTATAATTTAAAGTTATTTAAATGTTGACAATATTTCGGGAGGAAACATTAGAATGTTTTAAAAAAAAGTTATAAAAGTGTATAATTTGGAGAAATGTCATAGAGAAATTTCATATTTTGACCAATTTTCCCAGGAAATGTTCCATATTTAGAAATAAAATGTAATAAAACGTAATAAACGTAATAAAATGTTTTTTTGATGATAATTAAACACAACATCAAACATTATGTTCACTACTTGGTCCCACCTTACCTAAAAAAAAGGTTCAAAAAACAACTTAAAGCCTTGTCCAGATGTTTACTGACATATACGGTATGTTCCGGACTACAGAGGCGACCGGTATATAAGCCACACCCACTGAATCTTAGAAAAAACAAGACTATTTTTCCATATATAAGTCGCACCGGACAGATATATATGTTGTGAAATGAGTTATTTACACAGAATGTTTATCTACATACCTTCATTGTTTCCAAACAGGGCAGTAAAACGGCTGATCAAACAAAACAGAAGTCATTGTCATGATCAATCAATCAGCTAAACCAACTCAATAACTCCACGGTGACGTTTTGGTGAATTTACTGAGGAATTTGTGAAAGTGAAACAATAAAAAAAGAATGGCCATTGTAAGTTAATAATACGAACACAGAAACCTGTTAGCATATTAGCTAATGTGAGCAATGCCAGCCTGATTACTTTATGATAGCAGGTACAAATATGCATGAAAACCCTCCTACTTAGTAAGTAAGAATAGTTTTTAGTTATATTGTAAAACTTACAAAGGTTGCTTGGAGTGATGAATGAAGAAACTGTACGGGTAGAAACGCTACGGACGGCTTGAACTTGGAACGGCACTTCTGCCTATTTTGACCAATTTTCCAGGAGATTTTCCATATTTAGAAATAAAACGTTAATGTTCCCTTGGACACATGTAATAAAATGTTTTTTGATGATAAATGATCAATTAACCACAAAAACTGGTCCCACATTACCTAAAAAATAATGTTTGAAAAACAACCTAAAGCCTAGTTCAGATCTTTACTGACATATAATAACTTTTATGCAAATTAATTTTGCTTCAAATATCTCTTATCCACCTCCTTGACTCCTAATAATCGGTTATCGGTATCGGTCCTGAAAAAAACACATTTGTCGATCTCTATTTTAAACGACAATGCAGGTTGAAAAAATGTAAATAAAAAAATGGCTGCAGTCTGTACGCCAGCCAGTAGTTGGCGATGTGGCCTGCAGACATATAAACGAGTGTGTAGAAGTCGCGTGCTCGCCGTTCCACTGATACATACGCCAGAGTTGACAAAGGTTTAATAGTTTACCTGCCAGCTGTGTCTCGCCGGTCAGCACATGCCCCGCCCCTATCCGACGGTGCCCGTCCTCAGCACCATAGAACAGCGGCGGGTGACCTTTGCTCCTGCAAGCGCGCTGGCCACCACCTCCCTCCACAGAGTGTTTATTTCAGTTTCCTAAATGCCGGTCCCCGGTTTACGAGCGCGCCAATGCCAAGGCGCTGTCTTCACTTCCTCCCTCGGAGGCGGAGCTTCAGCGGCGTGCTTGCCGAGGTCGTCACCGAGAGATGAGCGTCTTCGGGGCGGGTGCTTTGTTCTGCCGGCGTGCTCGACAAAGCTGGCGGCTGTCAGCGCCGTGCGCCGCGTTCCGTCTGACACCTTCCCCCCACCCTCCTCCCCTTCCCCCCGGCGTCCATCAGGCTTCCCGGCGCCGCTTTTACACGCTCGTGTCTCACAAGCAGGTAAAAAACTCCCTTCTGAGGCACGCCGACGCCGCCTCTGAATCGCCAGTGATGGGCGGGGCCAGGTCCTGTGGCGGAATCACATTGGAAGAAACCGGCGCTCTCCTTTCTAGCGTTTTCCTTTCAAACCACACGACTTTCAAGAGGAAGGAACGTTGGCATGCAAGTGTAAAAGTAAGTCCTTTTACCCGACACACGAAACGTGAAAAATCACGTTTCGTCAACAACATTCTTCTTGGGAACATTTTTCAACCTGAGGTAGTTCCAAAAAGAAGCTTCAGGAAGGAAACTTAAATTAATGTAAATTAATTTAATTTAATTTAACTTTATTTTATTTTTACCAACCTCTTTTGCTTGTCTTTTTGACACTTACATGTCCAATTTAATTTAATTTAATTTAACTTGACGCGGGGCGGTTGCTGGTTGTTCCATCTCCATCGTTGGGGTCCCTGCGGGTGGGGTGGGTGGTTCCTGTGGCCCCGTGTTGGGTGGTCCTGTGGCGGCCGGCTTGGGTGGGGTGGCCGTGGGCTGGCCTCGCCGCGCTCTCCGGGGGGGGGGGGGGGCTCGTGGGGGCCCTGTTGCCGGTGGGGCGGGGGCGGTCTTCCCGTCCGGTTGCGGGGGTCTCCGGGCCCCTCGGGCGGGGCGTCCCGCCTTTCTGTCCGTGTGGGGTGTGGTCTCTCGCTGGCTTGGGGTCTGGCTGCCCCCTGCTTTTCTCGTGCCTTGTCCTCTGCCGGGTGTGTCTGTCTGCGGCCTGCTGCTGGCCCTTGTGGGCGGCACGGTGGGCCAGGCTCTGGGGTTCCTGTCGCTGTCCGGCTTGGCGGCGTGGGGGCGGTGGCCCCTGGTTCCCTGGGCACCACACCTACTGTTTGTGGGATGGGTTCTCGGGGAGGCTGGGGCCGTACTCTGGCTCCCGCACACACTGGGAGTCAAATGTATTGTACATGCAAATTCACATATACTCACACACATACATACACACATACATAGGTACCTACGCTCCCACATACATATACAAATAAATACAGTACATATTTACACACTCAAAGTTCGTACATCCACACGCACATTCATTATACAAACATACTGTATACACATACTGTACATATACATTCACTGTACAAACATACATATACACATACTGTACATATACATTCACTGTAAAAACATACATATACACATACTGTACATATACATTCACTGTACAAACACACACATACACATTCTACACATACATTCACTGTACAAACACACACATACATATACTGTACATATACATTCACTGTACAAACACACACATACATATACTGTACATATACATTCACTGTACAAACCCACATTTACACATACTGTACATATACATTCACTGTTCAAACACACATACTGTATACACATACTGTACATATACATTCACTGTTCAAACACACATACTGTATACACATACTGTACATATACATTCGCTGTACACACATATACACATACTGTACATATACATTCACTGTACAAGCACACATACACATACTGTACATATACAAGTACATATGCACACATACACCCATGCACATAATCACGTTTCATCAAACATATATTAACGTTGTTGCCCTAGGGTAAACTGGGTATAACACATGGCACACTGACAAAGCTTAAAGGCCTACTGAAATGAATTTTTTTTATTTAAACGGGGATAGCAGATCTATTCTATGTGTCATACTTGATCATTTCGCGATATTGCCATATTTTTGCTGAAAGGATTTAGTATAGAACAACGACGATAAAGATTGCAACTTTTGGTATCTGATAAAAAAAAGGCTTGCACCTACCGGAAGTAGCGTGACGTAGTCAGTTGAACATATACGCAAAGTTCCCTATTGTTTACAATGATGGCCGCATGAAGTGAGAGAGATTCGGACCGAGAAAGCGACAATTTCCCCATTAATTTGAGCGAGGATGAAAGATTTGTGGATGAGTAAAGTGCAAGTGAAGGACTAGTGGGGAGTTGAAGCTATTCAGATAGGGAAGATGCTGTGAGAGCCGGGGGTGACCTGATATTCAGCTGGGAATGACTACAACAGTAAATAAACACAAGACATATATATACTCTATTAGCCACAACACAACCAGGCTTATATTTAATATGCCACAAATTAATCCTGCATAAAAACACCTGCGTGTTTGTTATGCTAGCTCCTAGCTCCTCTGCTAGCTCCTAGCTCCATAGAACACGCCAATACAATTCAAACACCTGATCAACACACACAATCACTCAGCCCAAAAGACCGTTTACCTAACCCAAGGTTCATAAAGCTTATATATTTTTAAAAAGTTACGTACGTGACGCGCACATACGGTCAAGTTATCGAATGTTTAGCAGCCAAGGCTGCATACTCACGGTACCTGATATTCAGCTGGGAATGACTACAACAGTAAATAAACACAAGACATATATATACTCTATTAGCCACAACACAACCAGGCTTATATTTAATATGCCACAAATTAATCCTGCATAATAACACCTGCGTGTTTGTTATGCTAGCTCCTAGCTCCTCTGCTAGCTCCTAGCTCCATAGAACACGCCAATACAATTCAAACACCTGATCAACACACACAATCACTCAGCCCAAAAGACCGTTCACCTAACCCAAGGTTCATAAAGCTTATATATTTTTAAAAAGTTAGTACGTGACGCGCACGTACGGTACGGTACGTGTTATGCTAGCTCCTAGCTCCTCTGCTAGCTCCTAGCTCCATAGAACACGCCAATACAATTCAAACACATGATCAACACACACAATCACTCAGCCCAAAAGACCGTTCACCTAACCCAAGGTTCATAAAGCTTATATATTTTAAAAAAGTTACGTACATACGCAAAAAAAAGCCAAAGCTGCATACTCACAGTAGCACGTCTGCGTCTTTGTCATCCAAATCAAAGTAATCCTGGTAAGAGTCTGTGTTGTCCCAGTTCTCTACAGGCGTCTGTGTATCCAAATCAAAAGTCCTCCTGGTTAGAGTCTCTGTTATCCGAGTTCTTCCATCTTGACTGCATCTTTCGGGAATGTAAACAAAGAAGCGCCGGCTGTGTACTGTTGTGGCTGACTACGTTCGAAAAATACGTCCATTTCGCACCGACAACTTTCTTCTTTGCTTGCTTGGCTTCCTTCTCCATAATGCAATGAACATGATTGAAACAGATTCACGAACACAGATGTCCAGAATACTGTGGAATTCTGAAATGAAAATAGAGCTTTTTCGTATCGGCTTCAATGTGGAAGGCATACCCGTGTTCGCCGGGCTACGTCACGCGCATACGTCATCCGCAGAGGCGTTTCGAACCGGAAGTTTAGCGGCAAATTTAAAATGTCACTTTATAAGTTAACCCGGCCGTATTGGCATGTGTTATAATGTTAAGATTTCATCATTGATATATAAACTATCAGACTGCGTGGTCGGTAGTAGTGGGTTTCAGTAGGCCTTTAACCTATTTATACTATAACAATCTACAAGGTTAAGGTTGCTTCTCTTTCTTCCCCTCCATTTTTCTGCATTCTTTCGTATCTCAAGTTATCATTACGTATATGTATTGTTGCATTTGAACAATTGTATTGTTGATAATAAAGGTAAAGTACTGGTATTGTTTATTATCAATAGCACTATTTCTATTGGTATTCATATTGCTCCATTTTTAGTGTAATAATGCTCATTGTCATTTCTGTATTTTTTTTTTTTAAATTTTCGCTAACTGCTTATTTGCTATTACTTTTACCATCATATTTGTACATGTCGTATTTGCTGATGTTGCTCTGTTGTTGTTGTTGTTGTTGTGTTTGCTGTTTGCTGTTGTTGTTTTTGTCTCTCTGTCTAATCCCCCTCTTGTCCCCACAATTCCCCCTCTGTCTTCCTTTTTCTCTCTTTCTATCCCCTCCTGCTCCGGCCCGGCTGCACCAAATGATAATATAAATACATTTAATAAAGTCAAAATACAAGTAAGGCAACAAGAGAAGTATCCTACACTTCTCTTTTGTAAAGTAAATCTGAACAGCCGATATGGGCATGTACATCTGCTATATGATTTGCCCGAGAAGCTGGGCAGGACATTAAAAAAAAAAAAAAAAAAAAATTACCAACCTCTTTTGCTTGTCTTTTTTACACTTACATGTCCAATTTAGTTTAATTTAATTTAACTTTATTTTATTCTACCAACCTCTTTTGCTTGTCTTTTTGACACTTACATGTTCGATTTAATTTAATGTAATTTAATTGAACTGTAATTTATTCTACCAACCTCTTTTGCTTGTCTTTTTGACACTTACATGTCCAATTTAATTTAATTTAACTTTATTTTATTTTATTCTACCAACCTCTTTTGCTTGTCTTTTGACACTTACATGTCTGATTTAATTTAATTTAATTTAATTTTATTTTATTCTACCAACCTCTTTTGCTTGTCTTTTTGACACTTACATGTCTGATTTAATTTAATTTAATTTTATTTTATTTTATTCTACCAACCTCTTTTGCTTGTATTTTTGACACTTACATGTCCAATTTAATTTAATTTTATTTTATTTTATTCTACCAACCTCTTTTGCTTGTCTTTTTTACACTTACATGTCCAATTTAATTTAATTTAACTTTATTTTATTTTATTTTACCAACCTCTTTTGCTTGTCTTTTGACACTTACATGTCTGATTTAATTTAATTTTATTTTATTTTATTTTATTCTACCAACCTCTTTTGCTTGTCTTTTTGACACTTACATGTCTGATTTAATTTAATTTAATTGTATTTTATTTTATTTTATTTTATTCTACCAACCTCTTTTGCTTGTCTTTTTGACACTTACATGTCCAATTTAATTTAATTTAACTTTATTTTATTTTATTCTACCAACCTCTTTTGCTTGTCTTTTGACACTTACATGTCTGATTTAATTTAATTTTATTCTACCAACCTCTTTTGTTTGTATTTTTGACACTTAGATGTTCGATTTAATTTAATGTAATTTAATTTAACTTTATTTTATTCTACCAACCTCTTTTGCTTGTCTTTTTGACACTTACATGTCCAATTTAATTTAATTTAACTTTATTTTATTTTATTCTACCAACCTCTTTTGCTTGTCTTTTGACACTTACATGTCTGATTTAATTTTATTTTATTTTATTTTATTTTATTTTATTCTACCAACCTCTTTTGCTTGTCTTTTTGACACTTACATGTCTGATTTAATTTAATTTTATTTTATTTTATTTTATTCTACCAACCTCTTTTGCTTGTATTTTTGACACTTACATGTCCAATTTAATTTAATTTAACTTTATTTTATTCTACCAACCTCTTTTGCTTGTCTTTTTGACACTTACATGTCTGATTTTATTTTATTTTATTTTATTCTACCAACCTCTTTTGTTTGTATTTTTGACACTTAGATGTTCGATTTAATTTAATGTAATTTAATTTAACTTTATTTTATTCTACCAACCTCTTTTGCTTGTCTTTTTGACACTTACATGTCCAATTTAATTTAATTTAACTTTATTTTATTTTATTCTACCAACCTCTTTTGCTTGTCTTTTGACACTTACATGTCTGATTTAATTTAATTTTATTTTATTTTATTTTATTTTATTTTATTCTACCAACCTCTTTTGCTAGTCTTTTTGACACTTACATGTCTGATTTAATTTTATTTTATTTTATTTTATTCTACCAACCTCTTTTGCTTGTATTTTTGACACTTACATGTCCAATTTAATTTAATTTAACTTTATTTTATTCTACCAACCTCTTTTGCTTGTCTTTTTGACACTTACATGTCTGATTTTATTTTATTTTATTTTATTCTACCAACCTCTTTTGTTTGTATTTTTGACACTTACATGTTCGATTTAATTTAATGTAATTTAATTTAACTTTATTTTATTCTACCAACCTCTTTTGCTTGTCTTTTTGACACTTACATGTCTGATTTTATTTTATTTTATTTTATTCTACACATTGACACTTTAAAAAAAAAAAAACATGTTTTACCATGAAATAGCATGGGAGGGAGGCTCAAAATGCAAAAAAAATGTTTTTATGTTATAAATATTTTAATAATAAATATAGAATATATAGAACAAGAACACACATGTTTTTGTTTTCTCACGCATTCTAACTCGTAAATAAACGTTAGCAAAAGTCAGCAATGGAAAAGTGGTGCAGACCGCATTCATTTAAATAGACCATGAAGACACTCATTTACTGCGCAATCATGTTATCATGCCTGTGGCGTGTTATGTTTTTAAACAGGCAGGGGACGTCTACCACTTTTTATGGGCATTTTAGAAGCAGTCAGAAGCCTAAGTTGGATGTCAAAGTCGACCAACTTGTGGGTTTATTATCTCAGCTTTCTACTATCCAGGTGACAGGCATGTTTTTAATTAACTCTCACCAACTCAGTGCCATGATCCGTGGTCCGGATCATGTTTTTGTTATGTTCTGTTAGTTTTGGACTCTTTCAGTTCCTGTTTGACACCTGAGTTTGTTTTAGTTACCATGGCTACTTATGATTTTCACCTGCCTCTGGTGTTCGGAACGTGCACCTGCTTCTAATCAGAGGACTATTATAGCCTGCCTTTGCCAGTCAGTCGTACTGGCGTCATTACTGGTTTCATGCCACAGTTTCGTGTTTGTTCTATGCCATAGTTAATGCTAGTTGTTTCATGCTCCAGTTTCGTGTTTGTTTCATGCCACAGTTTCGTGTTTGTTCTATGCCATAGTTAATGCTAGTTGTTTCATGCTTCAGTTTCGTGTTTGTTTCATGCCACAGTTTCGTGTTTGTTCTATGCCATAGTTAATGCTAGTTGTTTCATGCTTCAGTTTTGTGTTTGTTTCATGCCACAGTTTCGTGTTTGTTCTATGCCATAGTTAATGCTAGTTGTTTCATGCTTCAGTTTCGTGTTTTTTTCATGCCACAGTTTCGTGTTTGTTCTATGCCATAGTTAATGCTAGTTGTTTCATGCCACAGTTTCGTGTTTGTTCTATGCCATAGTTAATGCTAGTTGTTTCATGGCACAGTTTCGTGTTTGTTCTATGCCATAGTTAATGCTAGTTGTTTCATGCCACAGTTTCGTGTTTGTTCTATGCCATAGTTAATGCTAGTTGTTTCATGCTTCAGTTTCGTGTTTTTTTCATGCCACAGTTTCGTGTTTGTTCTATGCCATAGTTAATGGCAGTTGTTTTATGTCATAGTTAATGCTAGTTGTTTCATGCCACAGTTTCGTGTTTGTTCTATGCCATAGTTAATGCTAGTTGTTTCATGCTTCAGTTTCGTGTTTGTTTCATGCCACAGTTTCGTGTTTGTTTCATGCCACAGTTTCGTGTTTGTTCTATGCCATAGTTAATGCTAGTTGTTTCATGCCATAGTTAATGCTAGTTGTTTCATGCCACAGTTTCGTGTTTGTTCTATGCCATAGTTAATGCTAGTTGTTTCATGCTTCAGTTTCGTGTTTTTTTCATGCCACAGTTTCGTGTTTGTTCTATGCCATAGTTAATGGCAGTTGTTTCATGTCATAGTTAATGCTAGTTGTTTCATGCCACAGTTTCGTGTTTGTTCTATGCCATAGTTAATGCTAGTTGTTTCATGCTTCAGTTTCGTGTTTGTTTCATGCCACAGTTTCGTGTTTGTTTCATGCCACAGTTTCGTGTTTGTTCTATGCCATAGTTAATGCTAGTTGTTTCATGCCATAGTTAATGCTAGTTGTTTCATGCCACAGTTTCGTGTTTGTTCTATGCCATAGTCAATGCTAGTTGTTTCATGCTCCAGTTTCGTGTTTGTTTCATGCCACAGTTCCGTGTTTGTTCTATGCCATAGTTAATGCTAGTTGTTTCATGCCACAGTTTCGTGTTTGTTCTATGCCATAGTTAATGCTAGTTGTTTCATGCTTCAGTTTCGTGTTTGTTTCATGCCACAGTTTCGTGTGTGTTCTATGCCATAGTTAATGGCAGTTGTTTCATGTCATAGTTAATGCTAGTTGTTTCATGCCACAGTTTCGTGTTTGTCCTATGCCATAGTTAATGCTAGTTGTTTCATGCTTCAGTTTCGTGTTTGTTTCATGCCACAGTTTCGTGTTTGTTCTATGCCATAATTAATGCTAGTTGTTTCATGATTCAGTTTCGTGTTTGTTTCATGCCACAGTTTCGTGTGTGTTCTATGCCATAGTTAATGCTAGTTGTTTCATGCTTCAGTTTCGTGTTTGTTTCATGCCACAGTTTCATGTTTGTTCTATGCCGTAGTTAATGCTAGTTGTTTCATGCTTCAGTTTCGTGTTTGTTTCATGCCACAGTTTCGTTTGGGTTCTATGCCATAGTTAATGCTAGTTGTTTCATGCCACAGTTTCGTGTTTGTTCTATGCCATAGTTAATGCTAGTTGTTTCATGCTTCAGTTTCGTGTTTGTTTCATGCCACAGTTTCGTGTGTGTTCTATGCCATAGTTAATGGCAGTTGTTTTATGTCATAGTTAATGCTAGTTGTTTCATGCCACAGTTTCGTGTTTGTTCTATGCCATAGTTAATGCTAGTTGTTTCATGCTTCAGTTTCGTGTTTGTTTCATGCCACAGTTTCGTGTTTGTTCTATGCCATAATTAATGCTAGTTGTTTCATGATTCAGTTTCGTGTTTGTTT
This sequence comes from Entelurus aequoreus, assembly GCF_033978785.1. Classification (NCBI taxonomy): domain Eukaryota; kingdom Metazoa; phylum Chordata; class Actinopteri; order Syngnathiformes; family Syngnathidae; genus Entelurus; species Entelurus aequoreus. Next base: position 5,506,245 of record NC_084758.1, read on the forward strand.
CATGCCACAGTTTCGTGTGTGTTCTATGCCATAGTTAATGCTAGTTGTTTCATGCTTCAGTTTCGTGTTTGTTTCATGCCACAGTTTCATGTTTGTTCTATGCCGTAGTTAATGCTAGTTGTTTCATGCTTCAGTTTCGTGTTTGTTTCATGCCACAGTTTCGTTTGGGTTCTATGCCATAGTTAATGCTAGTTGTTTCATGCCACAGTTTCGTGTTTGTTCTATGCCATAGTTAATGCTAGTTGTTTCATGCTTCAGTTTCGTGTTTGTTTCATGCCACAGTTTCGTTTGGGTTCTATGCCATAGTTAATGCTAGTTGTTTCATGCCACAGTTTCGTGTTTGTTCTATGCCATAGTTAATGCTAGTTGTTTCATGCTTCAGTTTTTTTTTTTTTTCATGCCACAGTTTCGTGTGTGTTCTATGCCATAGTTAATGCTAGTTGTTTCAAGCCACAGTTTCGTGTTTGTTTCATGCCACAGTTTTGTGTGTGTTCCATGCCATAGTTAATGCTAGTTGTTTCATGCTTCAGTTTCGTGTTTGTTTCATGCCACAGTTTTGTGTGTGTTCATGTCTATGGTTTCACGTCCTAAGTTTTTGCCTTAGCTTCTGCGTACGATAGGCACGCTTACCTTCGGGATGATTTCTGTTTTGTATCTCGTTGATTGTTTCTTAAAATGAAATCATGTTCCTACCTGCACGTCCTGTCCGGAGTCGTCCATTTGCCTTCCTGGGAGAACGACCCCGCAGTAAGCGAAAACCACGTCGTGCCACTCAGAGGCGATGCAGCAGCCCCAAGCTTGTTTTTTTCCCCTCATAAGCCACGCCTCTTTCAAGCCACGCCTCCCACCCTCAGATTTAAACTAAGTTAACGTCCGAGTGGTCTTGATGGCGACGTTAGGAGGCGTTACGAGGCCGCGCTTTGTTTTGGCGGGGGGGGGGGGCTAACTGACGGCGCCCCCTGGGGGAAGGACGCTGGCCATCATTTCGCCGGAGAGGCGGGGGCTCGATTGGCTCGCTCGCCGCACAAATATCCACTCGCTCTTTGTTCAACAAGGCACAAACGCAATTACACGCTGACACTTTATTAACATCATCGCCAGCAGAGAGGCGGCGTGCGCTTCCTGTTTGAAGAGCGGAGATGAAAGATC
>NC_084758.1:5512393-5524893 GCF_033978785.1 Entelurus aequoreus
ATTGCAATTCATAATAGCACTATTAACCAGTCATTTTAATAGTTTAAACAATTTTAAACATTTAACTCATTCCTTTACAGAATAAACACATTTGCAAAAACAAACATTAACATACTATTGGTTGTATTTTATGAAAATAACATTACCACAAAGTTGAGAAGGAGCAAAGATCTTCAATATTTGTATGTGAGAATCACAAATAAATCTTCTGGGGGAGGATGACGCCCCTACAGGGGTTTGCTTTACAAACTTTCAGCCCCACCTAAAACAAAATTCACCAGCCACCACTGATTATGATGCATTCTCATTTTAGGCAAAGTATAAGACAATACTTTCTTAATAGTATAATTGTAACCAGGAATAAGTCTTCAAGTAACAATATTCAAATACTAACATTGTTGGGTAAGACAGCATTTGGTTTTATTCTGAATCCAGTGAAACAGATTGGTGGTTTTAGCTGATATAAAGACTTTCAGGTGTTTATATATGTTTAAGTATTTGGCAGACGCTTTTATCCAAAGCGACATACATAAAAAATAGATATAAAACAATCACTGTAAACATGATCATTTAAGGGAAGAATGTAATAGAAAATATCAATACAAAGTGTCAAGACAGAATAAACTCTCTGCTGCTGCAGCAACAGTTACAGTCTATAGGTCCCTAAAATATATAGATATCTAATGTATTCATACATTGTTTATGTAGGATATACGCATGTATATATAATCTAATCATATTGTTTCTTCAACTTAAAAATAGCTGACCGTTTTTTTCCCCCTTCTCTGGGATTATATTCCCAGTTTTGATCTCGGACGTCTGGTCATTTATAGCGTATAAGAATATTATATTACTGTTAAGCAAACTATGAATAATAAAACATGTGTCCGTTATCATAGCTACACGTATGACAAAAAAGCGCGTGAAAATGAGTGGTATTCAGTGAGGTAAGATGAATTAAATGCGCTGACAGTTCATTGCTCCTGACAAATGAATTGCACTGAGTGGAGCGGATCACCACTCCAAGATGGCGGCCCCGCGTCTCGTCTGCGCCAGTAGGCAGTAGCGCTCAATGCTGCGTACCCTTATAAGATGTCTATGGTTATAACGTTAGCAGTGAGTTTGCAGCCTCACTGATTTAACTACACAGCAAATAAAAGTCATGTTACTTAGCCAATAAACGTTATCTTACATTCAAAACTTACCCTTCTTTGTGCAACTTCAAATGTCGAACGAAGTTGGAAGTTGTTGCGTCTCCGTCTGTAATATTCCAACTGCGTGATTTGCATACGGCAATTCGTTTTTTGTTGACCAAGTCGTAGTTTTTATACCCGAACGAAACCAACTTTGGCATAATTGTTTCTCACTGCCGCGTTGTTTGACAACTCATGTTCGGTGGTTGTCCTGCAATTGGATTGGATGAGAGCTGTGTGATGAAAACAATGTAGATTTAATTTGATTGGCTGTTGTACTGACAGCACACACGCTTATAGACACAGACGTATAAAATGAAAGATACGGAGCGCTCCCAAATAACTTTTTACGGTTTGGGTTTTGGGGAAAGTAGCAAGTCATGTCAAGTCAAAAGGCTCAAGTCCAAGTGAAGTCACAAGTCATTGATGTTAAAGTCTAAGTCGAGTTGCAAGTCTCTTTACATTTTGTCAAGTCCAGTCTAAAGTCATCAAATTCATGACTCGAGTCTGACTCGAGTCCAAGTCATGTGACTCGAGTCCACACCTCTGGATTCTACTCCTCATTCGTCGCTCCAAGCAACGTTTGTAAGTTTTACAATATTACTAAAACTATTGTTACTTACTACAGCGTTTTTAATTGGGTTTTTCAACAGCATTGTCATTTAAAATGTGTTTAGTAGTCAAGGAGGTCGATAAGAGATATTTGAAGCAAAATTAATTTGCATTAAAAAGTTATTATATGTCAATAAACATCTGAACAAGGCTTAAATAGTTTTTTTAACATTATTTTTTAGGAAGGGTGGGATCAGTAGTGACATAACGTTTGATGTTTTTTTTTAATGTTTCATCAAAAAACATTTAATTATCTATGTCTAAGAGGAACATCAACATTTTATTTCTAAATATGGAACATCTCCTGGGAAAATTGATCAAAATAGGCAGAAGTGACATTCCAAGTTCAAGCCGTCCATAGCGTTTCTACCCGTATGGATTGTCATTCATCACTCCAAGCAACCTTTGTGAGTTTTACAATATAACTAAAACTATTCTTACTCACTAAAGCGTGTTTAATTTATTTATTTTTTTGTCAACGGCATTGTCATTTAAATTAGAGATCGACAAATGTGTTTTTTTCAGGACCGATACCGGTAATTAGTAGTCAAGGAGGTCGATAAGAGATATTTGAAGCAAAAATGATTTGCATTAAAAAGTTATTATATGTCAGTAAACATCTGGACAAGGCTTAAAATAATTTTTTTAAACATTATTTTTTTGGAAAGGTGGGATCAGTAGTGACATAACGTGTGATGTGTTTAATGTATCATCAAAAACATTTTATTTTTACTTTTTGAAAATGATTAGGAGCATGAATGTCCTGAATGAGCTGAATTGGTTGGTGTTGGAATTGTTTTAATCGGGCAAGAAATGTTGAAGTAGTAAATGGTATTAGGGAATTTCGGGAAAATCGGAAATTTTTTTGAACTTGGAAAAAGGGTAATTGGAATTTCCAGAATGGTGAAATGTGTCAAAGGTGGAATGGTTTGAATGTGTTGAAGAATTGGGGAATTGTGGAAGTTTAAAGAATGTTCCATTCATTTCAATAGGAATTTCCAAGACATTTGGGAATATGGGGAAAAGCGGGAATTTTTTTGAAAATGGTAAAAAAGAAACTTGAATGGTCTGAATGAGTTGAAATGGTTGGTGTTGAAATTTTCCAAATCGGTCGAGAAATGTTGAAGTAGTAACATGTTGAATTGAGAAATCGTATTACAGAATTCCTGGAATTTCGGGAAAACCGGGAATTTTTCTAGTTTAAAAAACAACTTTTTTTTGACTGTGGAACGGTTGAAATGCGTGGAAAAATGTGGAAGGAGTAGTCGCCAGAAAAAAGGGTGGAAATAGGGCTCTGGAAAACCAGGAATTCTGGAAAATCCTGGAATTTTTTTGAAATTGGAAAAGAAGAAGTTTAAATTTACAGAATGGTGAAATGTGTCAAAGGTGGAATACTTTGAATGGGTTGAAGAATGTGGGAATTGTGGAAGTTTGAAGACTGTCCCGTTCATTTCAATAGAAATTTCCAAGACATTTGGGAATTTTGGGAAAAGCGGGAATTTTTTTGAAAATGGCAAAAAAAAACCTTGAATGGTCTGAATGAGTTGAAATGGCTGGTGTTGAAATTTTCCAAATCCGTTGAGAAATTTTGAAAGAGTAACTTGTTGAATTGAGAAATCGTATTACGGAATTCCTGGAATTTCGGGAAAACCGGGAATTTTTCCAGTTTAAAAAACAACTTCATTTTTTTTCCTGATTAAGAGGAATGTTTTGACGGTGGAACGGTTTAAATGCGTGGAAAAATGTGGAAGGGGTAGTCGCCAGAAAAAAGGGTGGAATTAGGGCTCTGGAAAACCGGGAATTCTGGAAAATCCTGGAATTTTTTTGAAATTGGAAAAGAAGAAGTTTAAATTTACAGAATGGTGGAATATGTCACAGATGGAATGGTTTGAATGGGTTGAAGAATGTGGGAATTGTGGAAGATTGAAGAATGTCCCATTCATTTCAATAGGAATTTCCAAGACATTTGGGAATTTTGGGAAAAGCGGGAATTTTTTTGAAAATGGCAAAAAAAAACTTGAATGGTCTGAATGAGTTGAAATGGCTGGTGTTGAAATTTTCCAAATCCGTTGAGAAATTTTGAAAGAGTAACTTGTTGAATTGAGAAATCGTATTACGGAATTCCTGGAATTTCGGGAAAACCGGGAATTTTTCCAGTTTAAAAAACAAATTAATTTTTTTTCCTGATTAAGAGGAATGTTTTGACGGTGGAACCGTTGAAATGCGTTGACAAATGTGGAAGGAGTAGTCGCCAGAAAAAAGGGTGGAAATAGGGCTCTGGAAAACCGGGAATTCTGGAAAATCCTGGAATTTTTTTGAAATTGGAAAATAAGAAATTTAAATTTACAGAATGGTGGAATATGTCAAAGATGGAATGGTTTGAATGGGTTGAAGAATGTGGGAATTGTGGAAGATTGAAGAATGTCCCATTCATTTCAATAGGAATTTCCAAGACATTTGGGAATTTGGGGAAAAGAGGGAATTTTTTTAAAAATGGCAAAAAATAACTTGAATGGTCTGAATGAGTTGAAATGGCTGGTGTTGAAATTTTCCAAATCCGTTGAGAAATGTTGAAAGAGTAACTTGTTGAATTGAGAAATCGTATTATGGAATTCCTGGAATTTCGGGAAAACCGGGAATTTTTCCAGTTTAAAAAACAACTTCATTCTTTTCCCTGATTAAGAGGAATGTTTTGACGGTGGAACGGTTGAAATGCGTGGAAAAATGTGGAAGGAGTAGTCGCCAGAAAAAAGGGTGGAATTAGGGCTCTGGAAAACCGGGAATTCTGGAAAATCCTGGAATTTTTTTGAAATTGGAAAAGAAGAAGTTTAAATTTACAGAATGGTGGAATATGTCAAAGATGGAATGGTTTGAATGGGTTGAAGAATGTGGGAATTGTGGAAGATTGAAGAATGTCCCATTCATTTCAATAGGAATTTCCAAGACATTTGGGAATTTTGGGAAAAGCGGGAATTTTTTTGAAAATGGCAAAAAAAAAACTTGAATGGTCTGAATGAGTTGAAATGGCTGGTGTGGAAATTTTCCAAATCCGTTGAGAAATTTTGAAAGAGTAACTTGTTGAATTGAGAAATCGTATTACGGAATTCCTGGAATTTCGGGGAAACCGGGAATTTTTCCAGTTTAAAAAACAACTTCATTTTTTTTCCTGATTAAGAGGAATGTTTTGACGGTGGAACGGTTGAAATGCGTGGAAAAATGTGGAAGGAGTAGTCGCCAGAAAAAAGGGTGGAATTAGGGCTCTGGAAAACTGGGGATTCTGGAAAATCCTGGAATTTTTTTTAAATTGGAAAAGAAGAAGTTTAAATTTACAGAATGGTGGAATATGTCAAAGATGGAATGGTTTGAATGGGTTGAAGAATGTGGGAATTGTGGAAGATTGAAGAATGTCCCATTCATTTCAATAGGAATTTCCAAGACATTTGGGAATTTTGGGAAAAGAGGGAATTTTTTTGAAAATGGCAAAAAATAACTTGAATGGTCTGAATGAGTTGAAATGGCTGGTGTTGAAATTTTCCAAATCCGTTGAGAAATTTTGAAAGAGTAACTTGTTGAATTGAGAAATCGTATTACGGAATTCCTGGAATTTCGGGAAAACCGGGAATTTTTCCAGTTTAAAAAACAAATTCATTTTTTTTCCTGATTAAGAGGAATGTTTTGACGGTGGAACCGTTGAAATGCGTTGACAAATGTGGAAGGAGTAGTCGCCAGAAAAAAGGGTGGAAATAGGGCTCTGGAAAACCGGGAATTCTGGAAAATCCTGGAATTTTTTTGAAATTGGAAAAGAAGAAATTTAAATTTACAGAATGGTGGAATATGTCAAAGATGGAATGGTTTGAATGGGTTGAAGAATGTGGGAATTGTGGAAAATTGAAGAATGTCCCATTAATTTCAATAGGAATTTCCAAGACATTTGGGAATTTTGGGAAAAGAGGGAATTTTTTTGAAAATGGCAAAAAATAACTTGAATGGTCTGAATGAGTTGAAATGGTTGGTGTTGAAATTTTCCAAATCCGTTGAGAAATGTTGAAAGAGTAACTTGTTGAATTGAGAAATTGTATTACGGAATTCCTGGAATTTCGGGAAAACCAGGAATTTTTCCAGTTTAAAAAACAACTTCATTTTTTTTCCTGATTAAGAGGAATGTTTTGACGGTGGAACGGTTGAAATGCGTGGAAAAATGTGGAAGGAGTAGTCACCAGAAAAAAGGGTGGAAATAGAGCTCTGGAAAACCAGGAATTCTGGAAAATCCTATAATTTTTTTGAACTTGGAAAAAGGGTAGTTTGAATTTCCAGGATGGTGGAATGTGTTGAAGGTGGAATGGTTTGAATTGGTTGAAAAATGTGGAAATGGTGGAAGTTCATTTTGAATGGGAAAAATGTCCCAGAAAACTTGAAGTTCTGGGAAATTTGGGAATTTTTGGAATTTTTCAAGGAAAAGCCCGCCATTACTGAATAGGCTGAACAGTTCGAAGTTGGAACGATTTGAATCAGATGAAAAATGTGGGAATTGTAGAACTTTGAAGAATGTTTCTTAGATTTCAATGGGAATTTCCCAAAATTTGGGAATTTCGGGAAAAGCGGGAATTTTTTTGTAAATGGTAAAAAAAGACTTTAATGTTGTGAATGAGGTTGGTGTTGGAATTTTTTTAATCGGTCAAAAAAATGTTGAAGCAGTAACATGTTGAGTTGAGAAATGGTATTACGGAATTCCTGGAATTTCGGGAAAACCGGGAATTTTTTGCAGTTAAAAAAACAACTTTGTGTTTTGTCCTAATTAAGAGGAATGTTTTGATGGTAGAACTGTTGAAGTGGGTTGAAAAATTTGGGAGAAGTAGTCACCAGAAAAAAGGGTGGAAATAGAGCTTTGGAAAACCAGGAATTCTGGAAAATCCTATAATTTTTTTGAACTTGAAAAAAGGGTAGTTTGAATTTCCAGGATGGTGGAATGTGTTGAAGGTGGAATGGTTTGAATTGGTTGAAAAATGTGGAAATGGTGGAAGTTCATTTTGAATGGGAAAAATGTCCTGGAAAACTTGAAGTTCTGGGAAATTTGGGAATTTTTGCAATTTTTCAAGGAAAAGCCTGCCATTACTGAATAGGCTGAACAGTTCGAAGTTGGAACAGTTTGAATCAGATGAAAAATGTGGGAATTGTAGAACTTTGAAGAATGTTTCATAGATTTCAATGGGAATATCCCAAAATTTGGGAATTTCGGGAAAAGCGGGAATTTTTTTGTAAATGGTAAAAAAAGACTTTAATGTTGTGAATGAGGTTGGTGTTGGAATTTTTTTAATCGGTCAAAAAAATGTTGAAGCAGTAACATGTTGAGTTGAGAAATGGTATTACGGAATTCCTGGAATTTCGGGAAAACTGGGAATTTTTTGCAGTTAAAAAAACAACTTTGTGTTTTGTCCTAATTAAGAGGAATGTTTTGATGGTAGAACTGTTGAAGTGGGTTGAAAAATTTGGGAGAAGTAGTCAACAGAAAAAAGGGTGGAAATAGAGCTTTGGAAAACCAGGAATTCTGGAAAATCCTATAATTTCTTGGAACTTGGAAAAAGGGTAGTTTGAATTTCCAGGATGGTGGAATGTGTTGAAGGTGGAATGGTTTGAATTGGTTGAAAAATGTGGAAATGGTAGAAGTTCATTTCGAATGGGAAAAATGTCCCGGAAAACCTGAAGTTCTGGGAAATTTGGGAATTTTTCAAGGAAAAGCCCGCCATTACTGAATAGGCTGAACAGTTTGAAGTTGGAACGGTTTGAATCAGATGAAAAATGTGGGAATTGTAGAACTTTGAAGAATGTTTCATAGATTTCAATGGGAATTTCCCGAAATTCCCAAATTTTGGGAAATTCCCATAATATACGTATTTAATATGTTGTTTCATATAACGCTGTGATACGTATTTAATATGTTGTTTCATATATATTTGTGCAGTCTTTATGTACACAATAATAAATCACCAAGGAATGGTTGTTTTGTTTTGAAAACAAGAGTTAATAAAACGCTGAGGTTGCAGTTGAAGAGTCCTTCCTTTATTAAAAAAGGGAACATTTGTGTGGTTCTGCAGCGTTCTTCTCACATCCCGCCTTCTTCTCACGATGAACATCTTATCAATAAATGGAGGCGCACTAATATTGAACGTCTTGGTGGAGACAAAGAAGTTTTAATCCTCCTGAGAAAGCACTTGTTTTAGGACAAGCTCCTCCCCCTCCCCCCTAACCCCTCGCCAAGCGCCACAACAAGGATGTTCTGTTGTCGGGGGGGAATCTCAGGTGACCGTTGGATCGTTTTTCTTCCCGCTTTGTCCCCGCGCTAAACGTCGGCGGCGTAATTAGCCCGGCGGACACAAAAGGTCCAAACAAGACCCGGACGACACAAACGTCTCGGTGGCTTATTAGGAGACGGCGGATTAGATAGGGAAGTTTAGGATGTCTTCTGGTTGGCTCTCCACCTGCCGACTGCTTACTCTGGTTACCTGCGGGGGGCGGAGGTCACGCGGGCCTCCTTTGGGACCCCCTAATGGACCCACAAGAACGGACTTGAATTTGTAGACCGAGGCGCAGGCACCTTGGAGAACATTGTGCTTTCATAGAAGTTCAGCAATCTTGAATTTTTTTCCCAGACCCAGATACCAGACCTAAACCCTCCAGCTTGCATTTTTCCCATAACGCTTAGTAATGGATTTAAATTGGTTGAATTCTATTTTTTTTAATGGTGAATAGACATTTTTTAAAGTTTGTCGACCAAGTCTGTTAACATTTTGTGTCGGTTGGATTTAATTTTTTTAATTTTTTTTGCACCATGACTAGGGAAGGTTGTTTGCGTTAGATTCACAGGGCAAGATTACTTATTAAACTTATGATTGCTAACACGTCGGGAAAAAAACAACATATTTTTGTCTAAAATTCCAAAGAGTCGTTGCTGATCTCCCGCCATCTTTCCCGAAATCTTGTGGAACGGGACAGCAAAATTATTGGGAGGGCGTGGCTTAAAGTCGTAAACGTCCAATATGGCGGCCAGACTGTATTTAAATTTTAATTTATTTTATGGTGAATGGACATTTTTTAAAGTTTGTCGACCAAGTCTGTTAACATTTTGTGTCGGTTGGATTTAAAAAAAAAAAAATTGCACCATGACGAGGGAAGGTTGTTTGCATTAGATTCACAGGGCAAGATTACTTATTAAACTTATGATTCCTGCCACGTCGGGAAAAAAATTATATATTTTTGTCTAAAATTCCAACGAGTCGTTGCTGATATCCCGCCATCTTTGACGCCATCTTTGACGAAATCTTGTGGAACGGGACAGCAAAATTATTGGGGGGGGGGGGGGGCGTGGCTTATCAGGCAATGTCGTAAACGTACAATATGGCCGTCAAACTGTATTTTAATTTTGATTGTTTTGATGGTGAATAAACATTTTTTAAAGTTTGTCGACTAAGCCTGTAAACATTTTGTGTTGGTTGCATTTGTTTAGTTTTTTTGCACCATGACTAGGGAAGGTTGTTTGCGTTAGATTCACAGGGCAAGATTACTTATTAAACTTATGACTGCTAACACGTCGAAAAAAAAACGATATCTTTTTGTCTAAAATTCCAAAGAGTCATTGCTGATCTCCCGCCATCTTTGAAAAAGTCTTGTGGAACGGGACAGCAAAATAATTGGGGGGGCGTGGCTTATCGGGCAATGTCGTAAACGTCCAATATGGCTGCCAGATTGTACTAAATTTTAATTTATTTTATGGTGGATGGACATTTTTTAAAGTTTGTCGACCAAGTCTGTTAACATTTTGTGTTGGTTGGATTTTTTTGATGATTTTTTTTTGCACCATGACTAGGGAAGGTTGTTTGAGTTACATTCGGAGGGCAAGATTACTTATTAAACTTATGATTGCTGCCACGTCGGGAAAAAAACTATGTATTTTTGTCAAAAATTCCAATGAGTCGTTGCTGATCTCCCGCCATCTTTGACGCCATCTTGTGGAACGGGACAGCAAAATTATTGGGGGGACGTGGCTTATTGGGAAAAGTCGTAAACGTCCAATATGGCTGCCAGACTGTATTTAAATTTTAATTTATTTTATGGTGAATGGACATTTTTTAAAGTTTGTCGACCAAGTCTGTTAACATTTTGTGTCGGTTGGATTTAATTTTTTTTAATTTTTTTCCACCATGACTAGGGAAGGTTGTTTGCGTTAGATTCACAGGGCAAGATTACTTATTAAACTTATGATTGCTAACACGTCGGGAAAAAAACTATGTATTTTTGTCAAAAATTCCAACGAGTCGTTGCTGAACTCCCGCCATCTTTGATGCCATCTTGTGGAACGGGACAGAAAAATTATTGGGTGGGCGTGGCTTATTTGGCAAAGTCGTAAACGTCCAATATGGCTGCCAGACTGTATTTGAATTTTAATTTATTTTATGGTGAATGGACATTTTTTAAAGTTTGTCGACCAAGTCTGTTAACATTTGGTGTTGTTTGGATTTTTTTGACGTTTTTTTGGCACCATGACTAGGGAAGGTTGTTTGCATTAGATTCACAGGGCAAGATTACTTATTAAACTTATGATTGCTGCCACGTCGAGAAAAAAACGATATCTTTTTGTCTAAAATTCCAAAGAGTCGTTGCTGATCTCCCGCCATCTTTGAAAAAATCTTGTGGAACGGGACAGCAAAATTATTGGGGGGGCGTGGCTTATCGGGCAAAGTCGTAAACGTCCAATATGGCTGCCAGACTGTAGTTAAACTTTAATTTATTTTATGGTGAATGGACATTTTTTAAAGTTTGTCGACCAAGTCTGTTAACATTTTGTGTTGGTTGGATTTTTTTGATTTTTTTTTTGCACCATGACTAGGGAAGGTTGTTTGCGTTACATTCGGAGGGCAAGATTACTTATTAAACTTATAATTGCTGCCACGTCGGGAAAAAAACTATGTATTTTTGTCAAAAATTCCAACGAGTCGTTGCTGAACTCCCGCCATCTTTGATGCCATCTTGTGGAACGAGACAGAAAAATTATTGGGGGGGGCGTGGCTTTTTGGGCAAAGTCGTAAACGTCCAATATGGCTGCCAGACTGTATTTGAATTTTAATTTATTTTATGGTGAATGGACATTTTTTAAAGTTTGTCGACCAAGTCTGTTAACATTTGGTGTTGGTTGGATTTTTTTGATGGTTTTTTTTGCACCATGACTTGGGAAGGTTGTTTGCATTAGATTCACAGGGAAAGATTACTTAATAAACTTGTGATTGCTGCCACGTCGGGAAAAAAACGATATATTTTTGTCTAAAATTCCAAAGAGTCTTTGCTGATCTCCCGCCATCTTTGACGCCATCTTGTGGAACGGGACAGCAAAATTATTGGGGGGGGGGGGGGCGTGGCTTATTGGGAAAAGTCGTAAACGTCCAATATGGCTGCCAGACTGTATTTAAATTGTAATTTATTTTATGGTGAATGGACATTTTTTAAAGTTTGTCGACCAAGTGTGTTAACATTTTGTGTCAGTTGGATTTTTTTGATTTTTTTTTTTTGCACCATGACTAGGGAAGGTTATTTGCATTAGATTCACAGTCATTATTATTAAATTAATGATTGCTGCCACGTCGGGAAAATGTTTTATCTTTTTGGCTAAAATTCCAAAGAGTCGTTGCTGATATCCCTCCATCTTTGACGAAATCTTGTGGAACGGGACAAGAAAATTACCAAGGAGGGGGGGGGGCTTATCGGGCAAAGTCGTAAACGTCCAATACGGCCGCCAAACTGTATTTTTATTTTTATTTTTTTAAATAAATAAATACATTTATTTATTTATTTATTATTTTTTTGATGGTGAATAGACATTTTTTAAAGTTTGTCGACCAAGTCTGTTAACATTTTGTGTCAGTTGGATTTTTTATTTATTTTTTTTGCACCATGACGAGGGAAGGTTGTTTGCATTAGATTCACAGGGCAAGGTTACTTATTAAACTTATGATTGCTGCCATGTCGGGAAAAAAACGATATTTTTTGGTCAAAATTCCAAAGAGTCGTTGCTGATCTCCCGCCATCTTTGACGAAATCTTGTGGAACGGGACAACAAAATTAACGGGTGGGGGGTGTGGCTTACTGGCCAATATGGCCACCAAACTGTAGCTCTTCGGGAAATGTGAAAATATTCCAAATTGCACCACGAATAAACCGCTGATAAGGTTTTGTGTTGCGCCAAACATGGATAAGTGTGGAGAGTGTTTGGCATTTTTCCCATAAGGCTGTGTAATGGATTTAAATTGGTATAATTTAGTTTTTTGTTTTTTTTATGGTGAATGGACATTTTTTATAATACTCACAAAGTTTGTCGACCAAGTCTGTTAACATTTTGTGTTGGTTGGATTTTTTATTTTTTTTGCACCATGACTAGGGAAGGTTGTTTGCATTAGATTCGTACAAGTAATGCTGTGCATAATTAAAGGGAAGTGACCCGAATGACTCATAGATGGAGACAAAAATCAGCATCAATAGTTCGGACACCCCTGAACTATACGCAACAGCGTAGGATGCATGTGCATGTACGAGCCAGTCTGCCCCACAACACCATGATAGGGAAAAAGAAGGAGCTCATTGACTACATTGTCGGACTCGCGCAAGGCACTTTGGGTAAATTTCTTCCATATATGGGCATGATGTGACAAC
>NC_084758.1:5534893-5539893 GCF_033978785.1 Entelurus aequoreus
TTACAATGGCATTATTTTTGTATTGTTTCACTTTCACCAATTCCTCAGTAAATTCACCAAAACGTCAGCGTGGAGTTATTGAGTCTGTTTAGCTGATTGGAGAGCTAGCGTGCACCGCTAGTGGGTCCATGAATATGACTTCTATTTTGTTTGATCAGCCGTTTTACTGCCCTGTTACAGACAGCGTTTGTAAAGTTAAAGTACCAATGATTGTCACACACACACCAGGCGTGGCGAAATTATTCTCTGCATTTGACCCATCACCCCCTGGGAGGTGAGGGGAGCAGTGAGCAGCAGCGGTGGCGTGCCCGGGAACATTTATTGGTGATTTAACCCCCAATTCCAACCCTAAACAATGAAGGTATGTAAATAAACATCCTGTGAAAATAAGTCATTTCCCAACAAGTATATATCTGACACTTATAGTCTGGTGCGACTTATGTATGGAAAATGTGTTTTTCTTCTAAAATGTAACGGTGCATCTAAGCATGTATTCATCCTAGAACTTTTGTACCATGTTCGATTCCCACATCCTCAACGATGACTGACGTTTTGTTTGATCAGCCGTTTTACTGCCCTATCACAGACACCGTTTGTAAACAATGAAGGTATGTAAATAAACATTCTGTGTAAATAACTCATTTCACAATGTTTATATCTGCGACTTATATATGGAAAATGTGTTTTTCTTCTCAAATGTAACGGTGCATCTAAGCATGTATTCATTCTAGAACTTTTGTACCATGTTCGATTCCCACATCCTCAACTATGACCGACGTTTTGTTTGATGAGCCGTTTTACTGCCCAGTTACAGACAGCGTTTGTAAACAATGAAGGTATGTAAATAAACATTCTGTGTAAATAACTCATTTCACAATGTATATATCTGCGACTTATATATGGAAAATGTGTTTTTCTTCTCAAATGTAACGGTGCATCTAAGAATGTATTCATTCTAGAACTTTTGTACCATGTTCGATTCCCACATCCTCAACTATGACCGACGTTTTGTTTGATCAGCCGTTTTACTGCCCTATCACAGACACCAATTGGAAACAATGAAGGTATGTAAATAAACATTCTGTGTAAATAACTCATTTCACAATGTATAAATCTGCGACTTATATATGGAAAATGTGTTTTTCTTCTAAAATTTAACGGTGCATCTAAGCATGTATTCATTCTGGAACTTTTGTACCATGTTCGATTCCCACATCCTCAACGATGACTGACGTTTTGTTTGATCAGCCGTTTTACTGCCCTATCACAGACACCAATTGGAAACAATGAAGGTATGTAAATAAACATTCTGTGTAAATAAGTCATTTCACAATGTATATATCTGCGACTTATATATGGAAAATGTGTTTTTCTTCTAAAATTTAGCGGTGCTTCTAACTAAGCATGTATTCATTCTATATTCTACAACTTTTGTACCATGTTCGATTCCCACATCCTCAACTACGACCGACGTTTTGTTTGATCAGCCGTTTTACTGCCCTGTCACAGACAGCGTTTGTAAACAATGAAGGTATGTAAATAAACATTCTGTGTAAATAAGTCATTTCACAACAAGTATATCTGCCTTTTATAGTCTGGTGCGACTTATATATGGAAAATGTATTTTTTTTTATTTTTTAAATTTAGTGGGTGTGGCTTATATTCCGTAAAATGAGGTAATCACAATTCAAAATGTGATTAACCTGATTTAAAAACAAGTTTGTCAGCACTAGTTGAGTTATTAGTTGCAATGTGGAAAGAAGAAGTCATAAAAAGCCTCTTTGAAACATTTCCCTTTCAGCGAGGTAAAGCGTTCGCCCACCTCTGCACGCGCTCGTCATCCTGGTGCGCGGTCACGGCGAGGAACATCGCCATCATTAGCCCGCCAACTCCCTGTCGCTAATGTAGCAACTCCGCTAGCTGACGGAGGCCAGCTGAAGGCGGGCCAGAAGAAAACCATTTGTTGTGCTAATTACTGGCAGGTAAACAACGCTGACGAATCCCCCCCCACCACCACCACCACAGTGAGGGGCGTTATTTCTCTAGTTCCTGTGTGTGTGTGTGTGTGTGTGTGTGTGTGTGTGTGTGTGTGTGTGTGTGTGTGTGTTCTTGTATTTCTACCCTTCTTGAGACATGAAGAAGGAAAAGTATCTTCCATATGAGGAGGTGTGAACATGTGATGGTCCCAATAACATTGCATCTAATAGAGAGCCAAATACTAGAGTCCGTGAACATTGCTCCAAAGTCAGGATTTTTTTTTTGTTGATTTAATGTGCGTACAAAAGTAAACGTGGGTTGCCCAAAGTGCGGCACAGGGGCCATCTGTGGTCCCTGACTCCTTTGTCATCGGCCTTAAGCACATTACAAAAAACAGAAAAATAGAGAACTCATTTGCACCCCTGCTGGTGACATCTGTCAAAATGAGGGTGGTCCCAAAAAGGAGGGATTTTTCACATTGACTGTGTGTCGCTTTTAAAAGTGCTCCCCCTCTGGTCAACATATGAAATAACAAGTGTGTGTAAAAAATTGAAATGCGCCCCCTTTGGTAAAATTGATGAACAAAATAGAATATATATATATATATATATATATATAGAGACATACTGTAATAATTTGAAATAAATAATGAAGACTAAAAAACAATTACAAATAAAAATAACTAAAAGCAGTCTTTTTCCCACAACGTGTCGACTTTTTTCTTATAAAATTGGGAACAATTTCTCATATTCTTTCTGGTTCTGTAATATTGCAATGTTTTCTCGTAAAACGATTACTTTTTTATGCAAAATGGTGACATTTGTCATATAAAATTCAGACTTTTATCACAATATTGCCAATGTTTGTAAAATAGTGACATTTTTGGAGTAAAATGGTGACTTTTGTCATAATTCTGCCGAGCAAAATTCAGAATATTATAATATTGCCAACATTTGAAAGTTTTCTTATAAAATTGTGACTTTTGTCGAGTAAAATCACGACTCTCTTCATAAAATTGCCAAAATTGTAAACTTTTCTTGTAAAATTGCGACTGTTATTGAGTATAATTGCAACTTTTATCATAATATTGCACAAATGTTCAGTTTTTCTCGTAAAATTTTGACTTGCGTCGAGTAAAATGATGACTTTTATTATAATACTGCCAGTTTTTCTTGGGAAATTGTCACCTTTTTCTTGTGAAATTCCAACTCATTTTTTACAACAAGCTTTTTTATATTTTTCGAAGGTCTCCAGAAGGTAACAAATACAAGAACGTGTATTTGTGTATGTGTGTGTGTGCGTGTTCTTGTATATCAAGCCTTCTTGAGACATGAAGAAGGAAAAGTATCTTCCATATGAGGAGGTGTGAACAAGTGATGACATAAATCAATAACATTGCATCTAATAGACAATGTCTCATTTGTGGTGACATCCATCAAAATGAGGGTGGTCCCAAAAAGGAGGGATTTTTCACATTGACTGTGTGTCGCTTTTAAAAGTGCTCCCCCTCTGGTCAACATATGAAATAACAAGTGTGTGTAAGAAATTGAAATGCGCTCTCTTTGGCCAAAATTAATTTAAATAAATAAATAAATATGTATATAGAGACATACTGTAATAACTTGAAGTAAATAATGAAGATTAAAAACCAATTACAAACAAAAAAAAAACAAAAAAATGAACTAAAAGCAGTCTTTTTCTCACAATGTGTCGACTTTTTTCTTATAAAATTGGGAAAAAATTCTCATATTCTTTCTGTTTCTGTAATATTGCAATATTTTCTCAGAAAAAAGATTACTTTTTTATGTAAAATGATAAATTTTTAATGCAAAATGGTGACATTTGTCATACACAAATTCTGACTTTTATCACAATATTGACAAGTGTTTAGTTCTTGTAAAATAGTGAAATTTTTTGACAAAAATTATGACTTTTGTCATAATTTTGCCAGAGCAAAATTCAGATTATTTTCATATTGCCAAAATTTTAAAGTTTACTTATAAAATTGTGACTTTTGTCGAGTAAAATTACGACTCTTTTCATAAAATTGCCAAAATTTTAAGCTTTTCTTGTAAAATTCCGACTGTCATTGAGTAAAATTCCAACTTTTATCATAGTATCGCACAAATGTTCAGTTTTTCTTGTAAAATGTTGACTTGTTGAATAAAATTACAACTTTTATTATAATGCTGCCAAAATTCAAAGTTTTTCTTGTGAAATTGTGACCTTTTTCTTGTGAAATTCCAACTCATTTTTCACAACAAGCTTTTTTAAATTTGCATAGTATGTATATATTACTCATGTTGTAAATACACTTCTTTATATATCTAGAAAGGCCGGCCCTAAAGAGGGAGGTCATTTTCGGAAGTCTCAAAAGGTAACAAATACAATAATTGTGTGTGTGTGTGTGTGTGTGTGTGTGTGTGTGTGTGTGTGTGTGTGTGTGTGTGTGTGTGTGTGTGTGTGTGTGTGTGTGTGTGTGTGTGTGTGTGTGTGTGTGTGTGTGTGTGTGTGTGTGTGTGTGTGTGTGTGTGTGTGACAACAAAAGGCAGAAAAGCATGAAAGCGTGTGTTTACCCCCTGAAAGGCGGGCGGGTCATCACTGGCCTAATTAAACCGCTGAGTATTTTTAGCTTGGTGAGTCGCTGTCAGAGTCGGAGCGTGTTTATCCGAGCGGGAACAAACGGTGGAGTTTTCAGATTTATTGCCAACTGTCATGTTAGCGCCCCTCCTGTCCGCCGCGTGAAAGGCGGCCCTGCCGGGAAGCGTTGCATCAAAGGGCCCCGTCAGAAACACCTTTAATTACTCGCCGCCTCAGAACGCTTTGTCATGTTTTTCTCCTCCGTTTACTTTTTGGACGCCGTTCAAGCTTCCTCCTCCTCCTCTTCCTCAGCCCTAAGTGGACTTTTGTTCAGCCCTTTTTCATCTCTGAATTATTCTGACAGCTAAAAGTGCTTCAGCGTCAATAATTAGCTTTATTTTCTGAACATTTCTTTATCGTTTGTCTTTAAAAATTGATGTCCC
>NC_084758.1:5544893-5562393 GCF_033978785.1 Entelurus aequoreus
GTGGGTGAGGGAGAGCATGTATCTGAGGGTGAGCGTGTGGGTGAGGGAGAGCATGTATCTGAGGGTGAGCGTGTGGGTGAGGGAGAGCATGTATCTGAGGGTGAGCGTGTGGGTGAGGGAGAGCATGTATCTGAGGGTGAGCGTGTCGGTGAGGGAGAGCATGTATCTGAGGGTGAGCGTGTGGGTGAGGGAGAGCATGTATCTGAGGGTGAGCGTGTGGGTGAGGGAGAGCATGTATCTGAGGGTGAGCGTGTGGGTGAGGGAGAGCATGTATCTGAGTGTGAGGGTGAGGGTGAGCGTGTGAGTGATAGTGATAGTGAGCGTGTGGGTGAGGGTGAGGGAGAGCATGTATCGGAGCGTGTGGGTGAGGGTGAGCGTGTGGGTGAGGGAGAGCATGTATCTGAGTGTGAGGGTGAGCGTGTGGGTGAGGGAGAACATGTATCTGAGGGTGAGGGTGAGCGTGTGGGTGAGGGAGAGCATGTATCTGAGTGTGAGGGTGAGCGTGTGGGTGAGGGAGAGCATGTATCTGAGTGTGAGGGTGAGTGTGTGGGTGAGGGAGAGCATGTATCTGAGGGTGAGCGTGTGGGTGAGGGAGAGCATGTATCTGAGTGTGAGGGTGAGCGTGTGAGTGATAGTGAGCGTGTGGGAGAGCATGTACAGTATCTGAGCGTGTGGGTGAGGGTGAGCGTGTGGGTGAGCGAGAGCATGTATCTGAGCGTGTGGGTGAGCATGTGGGTGAGGGTGAGCATGTATCTGAGTGTGAGTGTGAGGGTGAGAGTGAGCGAGAGCATGTATCTGAGCGTGTGGGTGAGCATGTGGGTGAGGGTGAGCATGTATCTGAGTGTGAGGGTGCGAGTAAGGGTGAGCGAGAGCATGTATCTGAGGGCGTGGGTGAGCATGTGGGTGAGGGTGAGCATGTATCTGAGTGTGAGGGTGAGAGTAAGGGTGAGCGAGAGCATGTATCTGAGGGCGTGGGTGAGCATGTGGGTAAGAGTGAGTGAGAGCATGTATCTGAGCGTGTGGGTGATGGTGAGCGTGTGGGTGAGGGTGAGGGAGAGCATGTATCTGAGTGTGTGGGTGAGGCTGAGGGAGAGCATGTATCTGAGTGTGTGGGTGAGGGTGAGCATGTATCTTAGCATGTGGGCGAGGGTGAGGGAGAGGGAGAGCATGTATCTGAGTGTGTGGGTGAGGGTGAGCGTGTGGGTGTGAGAGTGAGGGTGAGGGAAAGCATGTATCTGAGTGTGTGGGTGAGGGTGATGGAGAGCATGTGGGTGAGTGAGGGTGAGGGAGAGCATTTATCTGAGTGTGTGGGTGATGGTGAGCGTGTGGGTGAGGGTGAGTATATGGGTGAGGGTGAGGGAGAACATGTATATCTGAGTGTGTGGGTGAGCATGTGGGTGAGGGAGAGCATGTATCTGAGCGTGAGGGTGAGGGAGAGCATGTATCTGAGTGTGTGGGTGAGGCTGAGGGAGAGCATGTATCTGAGTGTGTGGGTGAGGGTGAGCGTGTATCTTAGCGTGTGGGTGAGGGTGAGGGAGAGGGAGAGCATGTATCTGAGTGTGTGGTTTAGGGTGAGGGTGAGCGTGTGGGGGAGAGTGAGGGTGAGGGAGAGCATGTATCTGAGTGTGTGGGTGAGGGTGAGCGTGTGGGTGTGAGAGTGAGGGTGAGGGAGAGCATGTATCTGAGTGTGTGGGTGAGAGTGAGGGTGAGGGAGAGCATTTATCTGAGTGTGTGGATGAGAGTGAGGGTGAGGGAGAGCATGTATCTGAGCGTGAGGGTGAGCGTGTGGGTGAGGGAGAGCATGTATCTGAGTGTGAGGGTGATGGAGAGCATGTATCTGAGTGTGTGGGTGAGGGAGAGCATGTATCTGAGAGTGAGGGTGAGATAGAGCATGTATCTGAGCGTGAGGGTGAGCGTGTGGGTGAGAGTGAGGGTGAGGGAGAGCATGTATCTGAGTGTGGGTGAGGGAGAGCATGTATCTGAGCGTGTGGGTGAGGGTGAGCGTGTGGGTGAGCGTGTGGGTGTGGGTGAGGGTGAGGGTGTGGGTGAGGGTGAGCGTGTGGGTGTGGGTGAGCGTGTGGGTGTGGGTGAGGGTGAGCGTGTGGGTGAGGGTGAGCGTGTGGGTGTGGGTGAGCGTGTGGGTGTGTGGGGGGGTTAAGGTGAGCCAGAGAGAGTGGGTGTGTGAGAGTATGAGATCAAGTATGAGAGTGAGTACGTGTGCGTGTGTGGGAGTACGAGAGAAAGAGATGCAGATTTTTTATGTGGGGGATACCAAAATATTTTATTTGACTAGTTTTTAATGTTTTTATTTTAGTATTTTAAAATATAATTATTTATGCTAAAATTAAGATTTTAAGTAAATAAGTAAATAGCTCTTAAAACTAGCGACATTTCTAGAAATGAAATGTTCAATCTTGGAGAGTGGAAAATAACTAGCAATGTACCGTAGTGGATCTCGCGTGAGAGGAAGAGGGGTTGATTGGTAGAGTGGCCGTGCCAGCAACCTGAGGGTTCCTGGTTCGATCCCCAGCTTCTAACACCCGTCGTGGTTAGCGCCTTGCATGGCAGCTCCCGTCATCAGTGTGTGAGTGTGTGTGTGAGTGTGTGTGTGTGTGTGTGTGTGTGTGTGTGTGTGTGTGTGTGTGTGTGTGTGTGTGTGTGTGTGTGTGTGTGTGTGTGTGTGTGTGTGTGTGTGTGTGTGTGTGTGTGTGTGTGTGTGAATGTGAGTGTGTGAATGTGGAGTACCTTGAAGGTAGAACAGTGCTATACGAGTATAACCCATTTAATGCAGTCTGCTGAAAATGATGGAAAGCGCCACTCTACACAGCAACTGACGCGGTGGTCAAAGTCGGAACTGACACAAAACACATCTTAACATATTCAACTAAATAGGTAGTGCAGCGCTAATTCGTCACGTTTCATGTGTCAGGTGCAGCGCGACAAATGGCGCTATACAAGCGTCGATCAATTTGCAATGCAGTCTGCTGAAAATGACGGAAAGGGCCACTCTACACAGCAACTGACGCGGTGGTCAAAGTCGGAATCGACACAAAACACGTTTTAAGATATTCAACTAAATAGGTAGTGCAGCGTTATTTTGTCACGTTTCATGTGTCAGGTGCAGCGCGACAAATGGCGCCGCATGAATCCCCTTCCTGTAAGAATCAGCTTGACTCTGGTCTGAGCGGAATCGCAACCCCGGGAACGTGTTAGATTCCCATCCTGAGAGACAAACGTGGAAATGAAAATGAGGATCTTTCACAGTAAAGGTTTACTTCGCACATGTGCAGGTGTGGAATGAGCGTGCTGCCGCCTCGTCTTCATTACGTACGAGTCAGCAAGTCGGTGAGACACGTCGGAGTCCCCGCGGGGGGTTATTTCACCGCTAACTGCAGCTTTAATGATCCCCGCCGGGACTCGGAGCGAGGAGAAGAACCTGCGCTGGGACTCGCCGGAGAGGTCGGGAATCTAACGCGAGGGCCGCACGAGCCTGACGGGGGGGGGGGGGGGGGGGGGGCAGCGACACGTCAAGGACGCATCGAGCGTGCAGTCGATTATTTTGTCGACAGGCCCACCGCCAGCCGATTGTTCCCCAGCAAATGTCAACAGGAAGTCCTCTCAGCCTCGCTTGTCTCCTGAAGACTTCAAAATAAAAGCACCTTAATCTTCCTCTGCAGTGTTGACTGATGTCTGAATCACCATCAAGCTTTCTAAGCCGCCCTGACAGCACATGAAGTTGTGTGAGTGTGTGTGTGTGTGTGTGTGTGTGTGTGTGTGTGTGTGTGTGTGTGTGTGTGTGTGTGTGTGTGTGTGTGTGTGTGACACAAAGCTGCAGCGGTGTGAAGATACAGTCTGCTAATCTCTAGCAGCTTGTTTTCTCCACTTCAGCAAATAGCAAGTGAACACACACACACACACACACATGCACATTCTTGTATGTGTTACCTTCTTGAGACCCCCGAGAAAGATAAAAAAGCTTGTTGTGAAGAATTAGTTGGAATTTCACACGAAAAACTTGGAATTTTGGCAGTATTATAATAAAAGTCGTCATTTTACTCAGCGCAGGTCAAAATGTTACAAGAAAAACAGAACATTTGTGCAATATTATGATAAAAGTTGGAATTTTACTCAATAATAGTCGCAATTTCACAAGAAAAAGGTCACAATTTCACAAGAAAAACTTAGAATATTGGCAGTATTATAATAAAAGTGGTAATTTTACTCAGCGCGGGTCAAAATGTTACAAGAAAAACGGAACATTTGTGCAATATTATGATAAAAGTTGGAATTTTACTCAATAACAGTCGACATATTGTGAGAAAAAGACTGCTTTTAGTTCATTTATTTTTGTTTGTAATTGTTTTTTAATCTTCATTATTTACTTCAAGTTATTACAGTATGTCTTTATATACATATATATATATATATATATATATATATTAATTAATTTTGGCCAAAAGGGGTGCATTTCAATTTCTTACACACACTTGTTATTTCATATGTTGACCTTGTTCACACCTCCTCATATGGAAGATACTTTTCCTTCTTCATGTCTCAAGAAGGGTAGAAATACCAGAACACACACAAACACACACACACGCGCACAAACACACGCACACACACACACACACACACACACAAATTATTGTTTTTGTTACCTTCTTGAGACTTCCGAAAATGACCTCCCTCTTTAGGACCAGCCTTTCTAGATATATAAAGAAGTGTATTTACAACATGAATAATATATACATACTATGCACATATAAAAAAGCTTGTTGTGAAAAGTGAGTTGGAATTTCACAAGAAAAAGTTCACAATTTCGCAAGAAAAACTTAGAATTTTGGCAGTATTATAATAAAAGTCATCATTTTACTCAGCGCGAGTCAAAATTTTACAAGAAAAAGCTTAACATTTTTGGCAATTTTATGAAAAGAGTCGGAATTTTACTCGACAAAAGTCACAATTTTTTATGAAAACTTAAATATTTTGGCAATATTATAATAATATTCGGAATTTTACTCTGCAAAATGATGACAAAAGTCCTAATTTTACTCCAAAAATGTTCATTGTTTTACAAGAACCACAAACAAATTGGCAATATTGTGATAACATTTTATGACAAATGTCACTGTTTTGCATTAAAAAGTAATACATTTACATCAAAAAGTAATCATTTCACGAGAAAATATTGCAACATTACAGAAACAGAAAGAATATGAGAAATTGTTCCCAATTTTATGAGAAAAAAGTCGACACATTGTGAGAAAAAGACTGCTTTTAGTTCTTTTATTTTTGTTTGTAATTGTTTTTTAATCTTCATTATTTACTTCAAGTTATTACAGTATGTCTTTATATATATATATAAAAAATGAATAATATATATATATATATATATATATATATATATATATATTATTCATTTTTTTAATATATATATATATATATATATATATATATATATATATATATATATATATATATATATATATATATATAATTCATTTTTTTTATTAATTAATTAATTTTGGCCAAAAGGGGTGCATTTAAATTTCTTACACACACTTGTTATTTCATATGTTGATCTTGTTCACACCTCCTCATATGGAAGATACTTTTCCTTCTTCATGTCTCAAGAAGGGTAGAAATACAAGAACACACACACACACACACACACACACACACGCACAAATTATTGTTTTTGTTGCCTTCTTGAGACTTCCGAAAATGACCTCCCTCTTTGAATAATATATACATACTATGCAAATATAAAAAAGCTTGTGAAAAATGAGTTGGAATTTCACAAGAAAAACTTTGAATTTTGGCAGTATTATAATAAAAGTCGTCATTTTACTCAACGCAAGTCAAAATGTTACAAGAAAAACTGATCATTTGTGCAATATTATGATAAAAGTTGGAATTTTACTCAATAACAGTCACAATTTTAGAAGAAAAAGCTTAACATTTTTGGAATTTTTTGTGTGTAATTGATTTTTAATCTTCATTATTTACTTCAAGTTATTACAGTAAGTCTCTATATACATATTTATAAAAAAAATGTTTATTAATTTTGGCCAAAGGGGGCACATTTCAATTTCTTACCCACACTTGTTATTTCATATGTTGACCAGAGGGGGAGCACTTTTAAAAGCGACACACAGTCAATGTGAAAAATCCCTCCTTTTTGGGACCACCCTCATTTTGAAAGATGTCACCACAAATGAGACATTGTCTATTAGATGCAATGTTATTGATTTATGTCATCACTTGTTCACACCTCCTCATATGGAAGATACTTTTCCTTCTTCATGTCTCAAGAGGGGCAGAAATACAAGAACACACACACACACACACACACACACGTACTTGAATGTGTGAACACGCACTTCTTTGGCGTTATTTACATTACCCCCCCCCCCCCCCCCGAGTGTGCGTTTCAAGCTGTCAGGATTGTAGCCCGGGTGTCAGAGTGAGTGTGTGAGTGTCACCAGCATGAAAAAATAAAAGAAGAAAGCACATTTGATACAGTTTGTACGTTAAAGGTGTGATCTACTAAGACTGCGCGCAGTTTTGTGTGTGTGTGTGTGTGTGTGTGTGTGTGTGTGTGTGTGTACTGCTGGCTTTGTGCGTCCTCCACGTTCACGTTACTGTGCATCTCAGTGCGTCGTCTGGAATGATCCGAAGCCAAGAAAATGCTTGTTGAAAGACGACTTGTCATTCTCCCATGGTGCGGACACGTTTGTTACTAGATACTTTATAATACGCTTCTGCCTTGGAGACTTTGTATGTGTAAGTAATATGTAAGTATACTTGTTTGTATTGACAAGTGTCACCTTTTATTGTTCAATGATAAATACCCGTGTCTAGCTTGTGTGCTATTGTGTGCTTAGCTGTTGTGTAGCTGCTAGCTCCTAGTAGCCTATAGCCCAGTTTGTTTACCTTTTGTAAATGACTTTAGTTAAATAGAATAAATTGTGTATTTATTGGAGGACATTTAGATGTTAACTGTCTGTCCAACTTTGTACAAGTAAACACTCTGCTTGTATCGCACATGATAGCACACACAAGTAAACACTCTGCTTGTATCGCACATGATGTCACACACAAGTAAACAGGTTGCAGGACTGCTCGTATCGCACATGATATCACACACAAGTAAACAGGTTGCAGGACTGCTTGTATCGCACATGATGTCACACACAAGTAACCACTCTGCAGGACTGCTTGTATCGCAAGTAAACACTCTGTATCGCACATATCATCACACACAAGTAAACACGCTGCAGGACTGCTTGTATCGCACATGATATCACACACAAGTAAACACTGCAGGGATGCTTGTATCGCACATCATATCACAATCAAGTAAACACGCCGCAGGACTGCTTGTATCGCACATGACATCACACACAAGTAACACTGCAGGACTGCTTGTATTGCACATGATATCACACACAAGTAAACACTCTGCAGGACCGCTTGTATCGCACATTATATCACACACAAGTAAACATGCTGCAGTACAGCTTGTATCACACATGATATCACACACATGTAAACACTCTGCTTGTATCGCACATGATATCACACACAAGTAAACACTCTGCATGACTGCTCGTATCGCACATGACATCACATACAACAGGTTGCAGGACTGCTTGTATCGCACATAACACACACAAGTAAACATGCTGCCAGACTGCTTGTATCGCACATCATATCACAATCAAGTAAACACGCCGCAGGACTGCTTGTATCGCACATGATATCACACACAAGTAAACACTCTGCAGGGATGCTTGTATCGCACATCATATCACAATCAAGTAAACACGCCGCAGGACTGCTTGTATCGCACATGACATCACACACAAGTAACACTGCAGGACTGCTTGTATTGCACATGATATCACACACAAGTAAACACTCTGCAGGACCGCTTGTATTGCACATTATATCACACACAAGTAAACACGCTGCAGTACAGCTTGTATCACACATGATATCACACACATGTAAACACTCGGCTTGTATCGCACATGATATCACACACAAGTAAACACTCTGCATGACTGCTCTTATCGCACATGACATCACACACAACAGGTTGCAGGACTGCTTGTATCGCACATAACACACACAAGTAAACATGCTGCCAGACTGCTTGTATCGCACATCGTATCACAATCAAGTAAACACGCCGCAGGACTGCTTGTATCGCACATGATATCACACACAAGTAAACACTCTGCAGGGATGCTTGTATCGCACATCATATCACAATCAAGTAAACACGCCGCAGGACTGCTTGTATCGCACATGACATCACACACAAGTAACACTGCAGGACTGCTTGTATTGCACATGATATCACACACAAGTAAACACTCTGCAGGACCGCTTGTATTGCACATTATATCACACACAAGTAAACACGCTGCAGTACAGCTTGTATCACACATGATATCACACACATGTAAACACTCGGCTTGTATCGCACATGATATCACACACAAGTAAACACTCTGCATGACTGCTCTTATCGCACATGACATCACACACAACAGGTTGCAGGACTGCTTGTATCGCACATAACACACACAAGTAAACATGCTGCCAGACTGCTTGTATCGCACACCGTATCACAATCAAGTAAACACGCCGCAGGACTGCTTGTATCGCACATGATATCACACACAAGTAAACACTCTGCAGGGATGCTTGTATCACAATCAAGTACACACGCTGCAGGACTGCTTGTATTGCACATGATATCACACACAAGTAAACACTCTGCAGGACTGCTTGTATCGCACATTATATCACACACAAGTAAACACTCTGCAGGACTGCTTGTATTGCACATGATATCACACACAAGTAAACACTCTGCAGGACCGCTTGTATCACACATTATATCACACACAAGTAAACACGCTGCAGTACAGCTTGTATCACACATGATATCACACACAAGTAAACACTCTGCAGGACTGCTCGTATCGCACATGACATCACACACAACAGGTTGCAGGACTGCTTGTATCGCACATAACACACACAAGTAAACATGCTGCCAGACTGCTTGTATCGCACATCATATCACAATCAAGTAAACACGCCGCAGGACTGCTTGTATCGCACATGATATCACACACAAGTAAACACTCTGCAGGGATGCTTGTATCGCACATCATATCACAATCAAGTACACACGCTGCAGGACTGCTTGTATTGCACATGATATCACACACAAGTAAACACTCTGCAGGACTGCTTGTATCGCACATTATATCACACACAAGTAAACACTCTGCAGGACCGCTTGTATCGCACATTATATCACACACAAGTAAACACGCTGCAGGACCGCTTGTATCGCACATGATATCACACACAAGTAAACACTCTGCAGGACCGCTTGTATCGCACATGATATCACACACAAGTAAACACGCTGCAGTACAGCTTGTATCGCACATTATATCACACACATGTAAACACTCTGCTTGTATCGCACATGATATCACACACAAGTAAACACTCTGCATGACTGCTCGTGTCGCACATGACATCACACACAACAGGTTGCAGGACTGCTTGTATCGCACATAACACACACAAGTAAACACGCTGCCAGACTGCTTTTATCGCACGTGATATCACACACAAACACACTGCAGGACTGCATGCCTTGCACATGATATCACACACGAGTAAACACGCTGCGCTGCTTGAATCGCACATGATATCACACACATCACATGCAAGCTGATACCCTTTCTTCCTTGACTTTGTGATGCTATAAATCAGATATCTGTACCGTATCGGGCCGCCTTTTGTTGAAGACCAACCTCACGGTCACTGCTCCTCTGCTCTCGTCTTTCCTCAATGACCCTCCAACAATAAGAGCCTTTAAAAGAGCACCGATAGAGACATGTTTGTAGAATAAATATCAAATGTTCGCACTTCTGTATTTCAACTAGTTTGTGCTCCACGGGGAAACAAGCAAGGTGCGATCCATGGAAAATTGCCTGACGGCAAAGTGAGGGGAAATTAAAGAATGTTGCGGCAGATATGAAAACAACATCACGCCTCAAAGTTCCAAAACGGCTGGAAAGTGGCGGCGAGTGACAGGAGGATGCGGCGCGGTGGATAAGTGGAACAACAAAAGACGGGCGGCGGGAGTGTTGTTTGTGCCAGCCACCGCGAGTTTGATTGATCCATCTGGGATCGTTGATGTGTCGCAATGTTTCAATCGCACGTGAAAGCTCGTCTAGTTTGTTGTCACACTCGCATGAGAAGTCTAATCTGGCTGTCAGCAGGCTACTGTAACAACATCTCATTACATTGGGCGGGAATCACCTTTATATTTCTTCTGCATAGGCTTTTTTTTTTTCGGTTTCAAACGTACGTCTATCGGAAGTTGGACTCTCAATACTCTATATTGCCAAAAGTATTTGTCCACCCGTCCAAATGATGAGAATCAGGTGTCCTAATCACCCGGTGTATCAAATCAAGCACTTAGGCATGGAGACTGTTTCTACAAACATTTGTGAAAAGAATGGGCCGCTCTCAGTGATTTCCAGCGTGGAACTGTCATAGCATGCCACCTTCTTGAGACCTCCAACAAATATAAAAATGTTTGTTGTGAAAAAGTAATGGGAATTTCACAAGAAAAAGGTCACAATTTCACAAGAAAAACTTAGAATATTGGCAGTATTATAATAAAAGTCGTCATTTTACTCAGCGCGGGTCAAAATGTTACAAGAAAAACGGAACGTTTGTGCAATATTATGATAAAAGTTGGAATTTTACTCAATAACAGTCGCAATTTCACAAGAAAAAGGTCACAATTTCACAAGAAAAACTTAGAATATTGGCAGTATTATAATAAAAGTCGTCATTTTACTCAGCGCGGGTCAAAATGTTACAAGAAAAACGGAACGTTTGTGCAATATTATGATAAAAGTTGGAATTTTACTCAATAACAGTCGCAATTTCACAAGAAAAAGGTCACAATTTCACAAGAAAAACTTAGAATATTGGCAGTATTATAATAAAAGTCGTCATTTTACTCAGCGCAGGTCAAAATGTTACAAGAAAAACGGAACATTTGTGCAATATTATGATAAAAGTTGGAATTTTACTCAATAACAGTTGCAATTTCATAAGAAAAAGGCCACAATTTCACAAGAAAAACTTGGAATGTTGGCAGTACTATAATAAAAGTCGTCATTTTACTCAGCGCGGGTCAAAATGTTACAAGAAAAACGGAACATTTGTGCAACATTATGATAAAAGTTGGAATTTTACTCAATAACAGTCGCAATTTCACAAGAAAAAGGTCACAATTTCACAAGAGAAACTTAGAATGTTGGCAGTATTATAATAAAAGTCGTCATTTTACTCAGCGAGGGTCAAAATGTTACAAGAAAAACGGAACATTTGTGCAATATTATGATAAAAGTTGGAATTTTACTCAATAACAGTTGGAATTTTACTCAATAACAATTGCAATTTCATAAGAAAAAGGCCACAATTTCACAAGAAAAACTTAGAATTTTGGCAGTATTATAATAAAAGTGGTCATTTTACTCAGCGCAGGTCAAAATGTTACAAGAAAAACGGAACATTTGTGCAATATTATGATAAAAGTTGGAATTTTACTCAATAACAGTCGCAATTTCACAAGAAAAAGGCCACAATTTCACAAGAAAAACTTAGAATGTTGGCAGTATTATAATAAAAGTCGTCATTTTACTCAGCGCAGGTCAAAATGTTACAAGAAAAACGGAAAATTTGTGCAACATTATAATAAAAGTTGGAATTTTACTCAATAACAGTCGCAATTTCACAAGAAAAAGGTCACAATTTCACAAGAGAAACTTAGAATGTTGGCAGTATTATAATAAAAGTAATCATTTTACTCAGCGCAGGTCAAAATGTTACAAGAAAAACGGAACATTTGTGCAATATTATGATAAAAGTTGGAATTTTACTCAACAATTGCAATTTCATAAGAAAAAGGTCACAATTTCACAAGAGAAACTTAGAATGTTGGCAGTATTATAATAAAAGTCGTCATTTTACTCAGCGCGGGTCAAAATGTTACAAGAAAAACGGAACATTTGTGCAACATTATGATAAAAGTTGGAATTTTACTCAATAACAGTCGCAATTTCACAAGAAAAAGGTCACAATTTCACAAGAGAAACTTAGAATGTTGGCAGTATTATAATAAAAGTCGTCATTTTACTCAGCGCGGGTCAAAATGTTACAAGAAAAACGGAACGTTTGTGCAATATTATGATAAAAGTTGGAATTTTACTCAATAACAGTCGCAATTTCACAAGAAAAAGGTCACAATTTCACAAGAGAAACTTAGAATGTTGGCAGTATTATAATAAAAGTGGTCATTTTACTCAGCGCAGGTCAAAATGTTACAAGAAAAACGGAACATTTGTGCAATATTATGATAAAAGTTGGAATTTTACTCAACAGTTGCAATTTCACAAGAAAAAGGTCACAATTTCACAAGAAAAACTTAGAATTTTGGCAGTATTATAATAAAAGTCGTCATTTTACTCAGCGCAGGTCAAAATGTTACAAGAAAAACGGAACTTTTGTGCAATATTATGATAAAAGTTGGAATTTTACTCAATAACAGTCGCAATTTCACAAGAAAAAGGTCACAATTTCACAAGAGAAACTTAGAATGTTGGCAGTATTATAATAAATGTCATCATTTTACTCAGCGCAGGTCAAAATGTTACAAGAAAAACGGAACATTTGTGCAATATTATGGAAAAAGTTGGAATTTTACTCAATAACAGTTGCAATTTCATAAGAAAAAGGCCACAATTTCACAAGAAAAACTTAGAATGTTGGCAGTATTATAATAAAAGTCGTCATTTTACTCAGCGCAAGTCAAAATGTTACAAGAAAAACGGAACATTTGTGCAATATTATGATAAAAGTTGGAATTTTACTCAATAACAGTCGCAATTTCACAAGAAAAAGGTCACAATTTCACAAGAAAAACTTACAATATTGGCAGTATTATAATAAAAGTGGTAATTTTACTCAGCGCAGGTCAAAATGTTACAAGAAAAACGGAACATTTGTGCAATATTATGATAAAAGTTGGAATTTTACTCAATAACAGTTGCAATTTCATAAGAAAAAGGTCACAATTTCACAATAGAAACTTAGAATGTTGGCAGTATTATAATAAAAGTCGTCATTTTACTCAGCGCGGGTCAAAATGTTACAAGAAAAACGGAACATTTGTGCAATATTATGATAAAAGTTGGAATTTTACTCAATAACAGTCGCAATTTCACAAGAA
The DNA here is from genome assembly GCF_033978785.1 of Entelurus aequoreus. Classification (NCBI taxonomy): domain Eukaryota; kingdom Metazoa; phylum Chordata; class Actinopteri; order Syngnathiformes; family Syngnathidae; genus Entelurus; species Entelurus aequoreus. Next base: position 5,558,242 of record NC_084758.1, read on the forward strand.
AAAGGTCACAATTTCACAAGAGAAACTTAGAATGTTGGCAGTATTATAATAAAAGTCGTCATTTTACTCAGCGAGGGTCAAAATGTTACAAGAAAAACGGAACATTTGTGCAACATTATGATAAAAGTTGGAATTTTACTCAATAACAGTCGCAATTTCACAATAAAAAGGTCACAATTTCACAAGAGAAACTTAGAATGTTGGCAGTATTATAATAAAAGTCGTCATTTTACTCAGCGCAGGTCAAAATGTTACAAGAAAAACGGAACATTTGTGCAATATTATGATAAAAGTTGGAATTTTACTCAATAACAGTCGCAATTTCACAAGAAAAAGGTCACAATTTCACAAGAAAAACTTAGAATATTGGCAGTATTATAATAAAAGTGGTCATTTTACTCAGCGCAGGTCAAAATGTTACAAAAAAAACGGAACATTTGTGTAATATTATGATAAAAGTTGGAATTTTACTCAATAACAGTCGCAATTTCACAAGAAAAAGGTCACAATTTCACAAGAGAAACTTAGAATGTTGGCAGTATTATAATAAAAGTCGTCATTTTACTCAGCGCGGGTCAAAATGTTACAAGAAAAACGGAACATTTGTGCAATATTATGATAAAAGTTGGAATTTTACTCAATAACAGTCGCAATTTCACAAGAAAAAGGTCACAATTTCACAAGAGAAACTTAGAATGTTGGCAGTATTATAATAAAAGTCGTCATTTTACTCAGCGCAGGTCAAAATGTTACAAGAAAAACGGAACTTTTGTGCAATATTATGATAAAAGTTGGAATTTTACTCAATAACAGTCGCAATTTCACAAGAAAAAGGTCACAATTTCACAAGAGAAACTTAGAATGTTGGCAGTATTATAATAAATGTCATCATTTTACTCAGCGCAGGTCAAAATGTTACAAGAAAAACGGAACATTTGTGCAATATTATGGAAAAAGTTGGAATTTTACTCAATAACAGTTGCAATTTCATAAGAAAAAGGCCACAATTTCACAAGAAAAACTTAGAATGTTGGCAGTATTATAATAAAAGTCGTCATTTTACTCAGCGCAAGTCAAAATGTTACAAGAAAAACGGAACATTTGTGCAATATTATGATAAAAGTTGGAATTTTACTCAATAACAGTCGCAATTTCACAAGAAAAAGGTCACAATTTCACAAGAAAAACTTACAATATTGGCAGTATTATAATAAAAGTGGTAATTTTACTCAGCGCAGGTCAAAATGTTACAAGAAAAACGGAACATTTGTGCAATATTATGATAAAAGTTGGAATTTTACTCAATAACAGTTGCAATTTCATAAGAAAAAGGTCACAATTTCACAATAGAAACTTAGAATGTTGGCAGTATTATAATAAAAGTCGTCATTTTACTCAGCGCGGGTCAAAATGTTACAAGAAAAACGGAACATTTGTGCAATATTATGATAAAAGTTGGAATTTTACTCAATAACAGTCGCAATTTCACAAGAAAAAGGTCACAATTTCACAAGAGAAACTTAGAATGTTGGCAGTATTATAATAAAAGTCGTCATTTTACTCAGCGAGGGTCAAAATGTTACAAGAAAAACGGAACATTTGTGCAACATTATGATAAAAGTTGGAATTTTACTCAATAACAGTCGCAATTTCACAATAAAAAGGTCACAATTTCACAAGAGAAACTTAGAATGTTGGCAGTATTATAATAAAAGTCGTCATTTTACTCAGCGCAGGTCAAAATGTTACAAGAAAAACGGAACATTTGTGCAATATTATGATAAAAGTTGGAATTTTACTCAATAACAGTCGCAATTTCACAAGAAAAAGGTCACAATTTCACAAGAAAAACTTAGAATATTGGCAGTATTATAATAAAAGTGGTCATTTTACTCAGCGCAGGTCAAAATGTTACAAAAAAAACGGAACATTTGTGTAATATTATGATAAAAGTTGGAATTTTACTCAATAACAGTCGCAATTTCACAAGAAAAAGGTCACAATTTCACAAGAGAAACTTAGAATGTTGGCAGTATTATAATAAAAGTCGTCATTTTACTCAGCGCGGGTCAAAATGTTACAAGAAAAACGGAACATTTGTGCAATATTATGATAAAAGTTGGAATTTTACTCAATAACAGTCGCAATTTCACAAGAAAAAGGTCACAATTTCACAAGAGAAACTTAGAATGTTGGCAGTATTATAATAAAAGTCGTCATTTTACTCAGCGAGGGTCAAAATGTTACAAGAAAAACGGAACATTTGTGCAACATTATGATAAAAGTTGGAATTTTACTCAATAACAGTCGCATTTTCACAAGAAAAAGGTCACAATTTCACAAGAGAAACTTAGAATGTTGGCAGTATTATAATAAAAGTCGTCATTTTACTCAGCGCAGGTCAAAATGTTACAAGAAAAACGGAACATTTGTGCAACATTATGATAAAAGTTGGAATTTTACTCAATAACAGTCGCAATTTCACAAGAAAAACGTCACAATTTCACAAGAGAAACTTAGAATGTTGGCAGTATTATAATAAAAGTGGTCATTTTACTCAGCGCGGGTCAAAATGTTACAAGAAAAACTGAACATTTGTGCAATATTATGATAAAAGTTGGAATTTTACTCAATAACAGTCGCAATTTCACAAGAAAAAGGTCACAATTTCACAAGAGAAACTTAGAATGTTGGCAGTATTATAATAAAAGTCGTCATTTTACTCAGCGCGGGTCAAAATGTTACAAGAAAAACAGAACATTTGTGCAACATTATGATAAAAGTTGGAATTTTACTCAATAACAGTCGCAATTTCATAAGAAAAAGGTCACAATTTCACAAGAGAAACTTAGAATGTTGGCAGTATTATAATAAAAGTCGTCATTTTACTCAGCGCAAGTCAAAATGTTACAAGAAAAACGGAACATTTGTGCAATATTATGATAAAAGTTGGAATTTTACTCAATAACAGTCGCAATTTCACAAGAAAAAGGCCACAATTTCACAAGAAAAACTTAGAATATTGGCAATATTATAATAAAAGTGGTAATTTTACTCAGCGCAGGTCAAAATGTTACAAGAAAAACGGAACATTTGTGCAATATTATGATAAAAGTTGGAATTTTACTCAATAACAGTCGCAATTTCACAAGAAAAAGGTCACAATTTCACAAGAGAAACTTAGAATGTTGGCAGTATTATAATAAAAGTCGTCATTTTACTCAGCGCGGGTCAAAATGTTACAAGAAAAACAGAACATTTGTGCAACATTATGATAAAAGTTGGAATTTTACTCAATAACAGTCGCAATTTCATAAGAAAAAGGTCACAATTTCACAAGAGAAACTTAGAATGTTGGCAGTATTATAATAAAAGTCGTCATTTTACTCAGCGCAAGTCAAAATGTTACAAGAAAAACGGAACATTTGTGCAATATTATGATAAAAGTTGGAATTTTACTCAATAACAGTCGCAATTTCACAAGAAAAAGGTCACAATTTCACAATAAAAACTTAAAATATTGGCAATATTATAATAAAAGTGGTAATTTTACTCAGCGCAGGTCAAAATGTTACAAGAAAAACGGAACATTTGTGCAATATTATGATAAAAGTTGGAATTTTACTCAACAGTCGCAATTTCACAAGAAAAAGGTCACAATTTCACAAGAAAAACTTAGAATATTGGCAGTATTATAATAAAAGTGGTCATTTTACTCAGCGCAGGTCAAAATGTTACAAGAAAAACGGAACATTTGTGCAATATACATTTTTGGAAATGTTATAAAAAGTCGGAATTTAACTCGACAAAAGTAAAAATTTTACAAGGAAAGTTAACATTTTGGCAATATTGTAATAATATTCGGAATTTTACTCGTCAAAATGATGACAAAAGTCCTAATTTTACTCCAAAAATGTCACTGTTTTACAAGAACAACAAAAAAAAATTGGCAATATTGTGATAAAAGTCAGAATTTTATATGACAAATGTCACCATTTTGCATTAAAAAGTAACACATTTATATAAAAAAGTAATAATTTTATGAGACAACATTGCAATATTACAGAAACAGAAAGAATATGAGAAATTGTTCCCAGTTTTATAAGAAAAAAGTCGACACATTGTGAGAAAAAGACTGCATTTAGTTATTTT
>NC_084758.1:5572393-5584893 GCF_033978785.1 Entelurus aequoreus
CCTAATATATATACAAAAATAGTCTGTAAATGTTTGACGTAACATTATCAGGTGAGGAGAAGGTACCTTTATTTTGAAGGCGAGTTGCTCCCTCCTCTAGTTTCCGGTAGTCAGGTGCTCAATAGTTTACACTCTTAGGTGTATTTACGTGTTTCAGCGCTCCTGTTGTGTTGTTTCTTCTCCACGAAGTGCCGTGGAAACATTGTAAGTCCCTTACTTTGTTTTATGAGTGTCATGTGGACGTTGTTGTGCGCGTCTAAATGTATAAATAGTACTGTAGCGTCATTAGCTTGCTGCTACTTAGCATGTAGCTTCGTTTAGCAACGTTTGTGTCTCATTCTCACTAGTAGCATCTTATTTCCTGTCGTTTGCTACCATTCCATGCTTAAATCTTACTCAATGTGTGGCTTTGAATGTTACTTGGGCTATTTACATCAGTTTATGAGCACTGTTTACATCAGGCTTGGGCAAATGAAGGCCCGGGGGCCACATGCGGCCCGTTAAGCTTTTCAATCTGGCCCGCCGGACATTCCCAAATTATTGTTTTAGGTCTTTAAGATGGAAAGTGTAGCTGCCATTATGATGTGCAGTCATGTTTTCTAATGACTAAGTCTTGAACTATACAAAGTATTTCAATGGTTGGAATCTGCACTTTTGCATGATATACTACCGTATTTTCCGCACTACAAGGCGCACCGGATTATAAGGCGCACCTTCAATGAAAGGCATATTTCAAAACTTTGTTCATATATAAGGCGCACCGGATTATAAGGCGCACCTATGCATCCATTAGATCAGGGGTGTCAAACTCAAATACAGAGTGGGACAAAATTTAAAACTGAACAAAGCCGCGGGCCAAGGTTGAACAAATTAACCTTTTTGATAGGGACCCAAACAAGTTTTGCATTAAATATTGAACAAGCAAGGCTTATATAACTTTATAGTGACATGCAAAATTGAGTTTCAAATAATATAGTGTGTGAGTGTGAATGTTGTCTATCTGGTGGCGACTTGTCCAGGGTGTACCCCGCCTTCCGCCCGATTGTAGCTGAGATAGGCTCCAGCACCCCCCGCGACCCCGAAAGGAATAAGCGGTAGAAAATGGATGGATGAATAATAATAATTAAAAAATATCAATGGCATATCAAATACAATTTAAAAAAAAAAAATTTGAATGCCTCTTTTCTATTTGCAGCCTTCTGAGGTAAATATCAACATTAACTTTTTCCACAGGCTAATAAATTTGAAAATAAAATAATGAATAAAACAACCATTCAGGACTTTAAACTGCTCAGTTTGCAACACACTGATCTAATCTGATGTGCCCAAGCCAGATACCTGCCATCTTTTCTTGGATGCTCGTTCATTAATGTCGGGCTTTGAGCTGAGACAACCCTCATTATCGAACGAAGGTGTTCATCAGTCATTATATCTCGTATTCCACAGTCTTGGGGGCGTGCCTTACAGGCACTGCTTTTAACGTCCTCTACGAGCTGACGTCACGTCCGCTTTTCATCCCTTGTAACAACGTGCCCTCCCAGTCACAAGATATGAGCGACCCCTGTACGCACACACACACACGTAAATGCAAAGCATACTTCATCAACAGCAATACAGGTCACACTGAGAGTGACCGTATAAGCAACTTTAACATTGTTAGAAATATACGCCACACTGTGAATCCACACCAAACAAGAATGACAAACACATTTTGGGAGAACATCCGCACCTTAATACAACATAAACACAACAGAACATAAAGTCAGTGACGTGGTGTTTTGTTTATCTTTTAACAACAACAACAAGGTATAACAGTAGTGCAACATTTATATCACATAGTGGAGGGGAACTTTTCCCTGATTCAATAAACACGTTAAAAGATGGTTTGACAAAAACAGACTATCTTTGAATCTCAGTAAAACTAAAATAATGCTATTTGGTAACAGTAGAAAAGAGCATCATACACAAATACAAATAGACGGAGTAGACATTGAAAGGGTAAAAGAAACAAGATTTTAGGGAGTGTTAATAGATGATCAAATGAACTGGAAATCTCATATACAAAACATACAACATAAGGTGGCAAAAAACATTTCAATAATGAATGATGCAAAATACGTCCTGGGCCAAAAATCACTTCATATTCTCTACTGCTCACTAGTGTTACCATATCTGAGTTATTGTGCAGAAATATGGGGAAATAACTACAAATGTGCGCTACATCGCTAACCGTGTTACAAAAAAGATCAGTTAGAATAATACATAATGTTGGATATAGAGAACATACAAACCCTTTATTTATTGAGTCAAAAATATTAAAGTTGGGTGATTTGGTAAAATTGCAAACAGCTAAAATGATGTACAAAGCAGACTATAACCTGCTACCAAAGAATGTACAACAATTATTCTCAACTAAAGAGGAGAAATATAACCTTAGAGGAAAAAATAATTTAAAACATTTATATGCACATGGGACGGTATAGCTCGGTTGGTAGAGCGGCCGTGCCAGCAACTTGAGGGTTGCAGGTTCGATCCCCGCTTCCGCCATCCTAGTCACTGCCGTTGTGTCCTTGGGCAAGACACTTTACCCACCTGCTCCCAGTGCCACCCACACTGGTTTAAATGTAACTTAGATATTGGGTTTCACAATGTAAAGCGCTTTGAGTCACTTGAGAAAAAGCGCTATATAAATGTAATTCACTTCACTTCACTTCACATACAACACTTAGAACCTTTAGCATATCAGTATGTGGAATTAAATTATGGAATGGAAAGAAGTTAAACATTGTACTGTTATGATCCAGTTTAAGAGGTTGTGAAACTGAAACAATACAAAAAGAATGCCGTTGTAAGTCAATGATACTAACACAGACACTTGTAAACATGTTAGCATATTAGCTAATGCTAAAGACATAAACATGCATGAAAACACTCCCACAGACATCACACATGGGACGGTTTAGTGAGTAAGAATAGTTTTACGCTCCGTACAGGCTAACCTCCTCCAACCTCCGAGGACAAAGCTACGAAAAATGGGAGACCGGGCTTTCTGCTCCGCCGCTCCCAGTCTGTGGAACGCTCTCCCTGACCACCTGAGGGCACCACAGACTTTGGATGCTTTTAAAAAAGGCTTAAAAATCCTTCATTTAAAAAAAAAAAAAGCCTTTTTTTTTTAGATATATGCATACTAGTTTTAGCTCTTTGGCTGTTCTAGTTTTTATTTATTTATTTTTTCTTATCTTTTTTATTTTTATTTTTTTTAATACACTGTAGCACTTTGAGGTTGTTTACTCAATGTAAAGTGGTTTTTACAAATAAAATCTATTATTATTATTATTATTTTAGTTATATTGTAAAACTTAAAAACGTTGCTTGGAGTGACGAATGAAGAATCCATACGAGTAGGAACGCTATGGACGGCTGGAAGACGGAGCGGCGTCTCTACTTAGCAATAACAATGACACCTTTTCAGTGAGGAATGTTACATACCGTTTTTGTAACAGCGAGGAAAAATAAAATAAAATAAATGAGCCGCACCGTTTTATAAGTCGCAGGGTGAAAGCGTTGGAAAAAAGTAGCGGCTTACATTTATAATTAATGGGGGTGCGTCAAAACCGGGAAACGCTGTCACACTGTAACACCAAAACCGTCCTCCATGATCACTTGCAAGCAAAGATGGATGTCGTACTTTAAAAAGCCCCAAAAAAAACAAAAAACAGCTGAGCTTGCTGTTTTTTCTCGCTAAATCATCTTCCCAAGCTCCTTCCTGATGAGCCACCCCCGACACGTAAACTTCCATAAAGCGTACGCCCATTTGTTTCCTTCACTAATCAAATATGTGAGCGGGGTGTCAGGGATAGAAAAACACACCACTAATCTCCCGGTGATTGCAAAGCCGGAGTCGCAAACACCTGAAAGCCTCCAAAATAAAGGCGTGATGAATCACCGCTCTGATTAAAGGAAGACATCATCAATCACGCGCAGATCCTGCGATACGCCGCCTGAGAGCCTGAAACCAATAAGCGCTGGTCCGAGCTCGTTCCTCCGCTACTGAATCACTTTATTAGCCAGGTCCCAGGAGACTCCTTGTGTCCGTCTTAAAGGACGGATCATGTAGCTCCGCCCACAAGCTGACGTTGTTTTTCTTTGTCGTCATGTGACTTTCTTCATTCCGAACAAGGACGTTCCCCACAGTCTCGTGTTCTCCGCCTAGCCCTGGTGGACTTGGTGGGCGGACCAGACTTTTTATCGGGGGTTTAGGGCAGGACTCTAGATTTACCCACATGTTTGTTTTTTTTACAGAAGGTGTCCAGGGTCTCAATTTTTTTCCTTTATCAAATTCAACACGGCCACATTCCCGAAAACCAAGATACCGTCCAACAGACGATTTAAAAAAAAAAAAAATTAATTAACACGCACACACACACACACACACCGTAAATTCCAGACTTTAAGCCGCTACTTTTTTCCTATGCTTTGCTGATTATAAAACGATGCGGCTAATTTATGGATTTTTCCTCGCCGACGGCAAGAATGCAAATACCGTATTTTTCGGACTATAAGTCGCTCCGGAGTATAAGTCGCACCGGCCGAAAATGCATAATAAAGAAGGAAAAAAACATATATAAATCGCACTGGAGTATAAGTCGCATTTTTTGGGGACATTTATTTGATAAAAGCCAACACCAAGAATAGACATTTGAAAGGCAATTTAAAATGTCTAAAGAATAGTGAACAACAGGCTGAATAAGTGTACGTTATATGAGGCATAAATAACCAACTGAGAAGGTGCCTGGTATGTTAACGTAACATATTATGGTAAGAGTCATTCAAATAACTATAACATATAGAACATGCTATACGTTTACCAAACAATCTGTCACTCCTAATCGCTAAATCCCATGAAATCTTATACGTCTAGTCTCTTACGTGAATGAGCTTATTAATATTATTTGATATTTTACGCTAATGTGTTAATAAGTTCACACATAAGTCGCTCCTGAGTATAAGTCGCACCCCCGGCCAAACTATGAAAAAAACTGTGACTTATAGTCCGAAAAATACGGTAGTTAAAAAATATATATTTGAAAAGTAAAGACACTGAATGTGTGTGTTATTGTTTGTGCTACGGCGCCATCTTTTGGCCGAGCTTGCTCATTGTACTTCTTTTTAGACCGACTTTCAACCGGAAATAGAAATGACGTTCCGTCTTCTAACCATCCATAGCGGTTCTACTCGTATGGATTCTTCATTTGTCACTCCAAGCAAGTTTTACAATATAACTAAAACTATTCTTACTTGCTAAAACGTCACATGTGTGATGTCTGTAGGAGTGTTTTCATGCATATGTTTACGTCTTTAGCATTAGCGAATATGCTAACATGTTTACAAGTGTCTGTGTTAGTATTATTAACTTACAACGGCATTCTTTTTGTATTGTTTCAGTTCCACAAATTCCTCAGTAAATTCACCAAAAGTTATTGAGTCAATTCAGCTGATTGGAGAGCTAGCTTGCGCAGCTAGTGGGTCCATGACGATGACTTCTGTTTTGTTTGATCAGCCATTTTACTGCCTGAGAGCCTGAAACAACAGAGACACCGTTTGGAAACAATTAAGGTATGTAAATAAACTGTGTAAACAACTGCTGCAGCTAATTGTGAAACATATTTTTTTTCTTCTAAAAATGTAGTGGGTGTGGTTTATATACCGCTCGAAAGTCTGGAAAATATGGTCATCTCATACAGGGTCCTCTTTTAATGCTTTGGACCGGAAGTACAAGTGTCGTTCCGTCTCCTAGACGTCCATAGCGTTTCTACCCATATGGATTCTTCATTCATCACTCCAAGCAACGTTTGCAAGTTTTACAATATAACTAAAACAATTCTTACTTACTAAAACGTCCCATGTGTGATGTCTGTAGGAGTGTTTTCATGCATATGTTTACGTCTTTAGCATTAGCTAATATGCTAACATGTTTACAAGTGTCTGTGTTAGTATCATTAACTTATAACCGCATTATTTTTGTATTGTTTCAGTTTCACAAATTCCTCAGTAAATTCACCAAAACGTCGCCGAGGAGTTATTGAGTCTATTTAGCTGATTGGAGAGCTAGCTTGCGCAGCTAGTGGGTCCATGACGATGACTTCTGTTTTGTTTGATCAGCCATTTTACTGCCGTTTTAGAGACACCGTTTGGAAACAATTAAAGTATGTAAATAAACATTCTGTGTAAACAACTCTGCTGCAGCTAATTGTGAAACATATTTTTCTTCTTCTAAAATGTAGTGGGTGTGGTTTATATACTGCTCGAAAGTCTGGAAAATATAGTCATCTCATACAGGTTCCTCTTTTAATGCTTTGGACCGGAAGTACAAGTGTCGTTCCGTCTCCTAGACGTCCATAGCGTTTCTACCCGTATGGATTCTTCATTCATCACTGCAAGTTTTACAATATAACTAAAACAATTCTTACTTACTAAAACGTCCCATGTGTGATGTCTATAGGAGTGTTTTCATGCATATTTGTACCTGCTATTGTAATGATATCAAGCTAGCAGCATTAGCTAATATGCTAACTGGTTTACAAGTGCCTGTGTTAGTAATATTAACCTATAATGGCCTTCTTTTTGTATTGTTTCAGTTTCATAAATTCCTCAGTAAATTCACCAAAACGTCACTGTGGAGTTATCAAGTTTGTTTAGCTGATTGGAGAACTAGCTTGCGCAGCTAGCGGGTCCATGACCATGACTTCTGTTTTGTTGGATCATCCGTTTTACTGCCGTGCCACAGACATAGTTTGGAAACAATTATGGTATGTAAATAAACATTTACAGGATATTTCGATGTAAATAACGAATTTTACAATGTATGTATCTGGGTGGGGGTGTTTAGGGAACGTCCGACCGTTAGGAGACCAGGGCGAAGACCCAGGACACGTTGGAGAGATTATGTCTCCCAGCTGGCCTGGGAACGCCTCGGGATCCCCCGAGAAGAGCTGGACAAAGTATCTGGTGAGAGGGAAGTCTGGGCTTTTCTGCTTAGGCTGCTGCCCCCGCGACCTGACTTCAGGTAACCAGAAGAAGATGGATGGCATTTGTTTCATTCCTGACTGCCAGACTAATTTATTTTAGTTAAAAAAAAACAAATAGGTATTATAGCGTCAAGTACCTAAGTGAGTCATGGTCTGCTCTAAATATATTTCTTTATGTAGCAGATTATTTAATAACAAAGCTTTTTAATATATTTTTTTCATGAAATGATCTACATTTGATCACAAAACATTTTAATGACAATATGTTTCAATGTTCGGTCTCATCACTTCCTGCTCACAGACTTAGATAGGACAGCTCTCGTCTGAGAGGATGGTGTATTTATTATTCAAAGTATGTATCTTCCCCGATAAGAATGGTTTCACTCTGATTCTGTTATCTTTGCATTTTAAGGTTGCTGTGGAGGAACACTTTGGATCCTGCACCATCCGCTCAGACTGGATCTGAGCCTGCTCACAGTACTGCTGGAGTGCACCCATCAATCAGCCATTGATGCTCTCAAAGTTACTCAAGCTGCACTTTAAGGTGAAAGTAGCATAAGAACACGCCTTTTTTCAAAGTACAGAAAGTTAAAAGTAAAGTGAAAGTGAAAGTAGACTTTATAGAGTATATTCCTGGCTTCCATGAGTGTTTTTTAGTGGTGAAAGTCCAACATGCTGAACCTCGCCAGGCCTCCTGGGCTCCTCTGCTGTAATATCCAGAATAATGACTCCGGCAAGCAAAGCGAGCCGCAACAATATCGAGAGCTGCGTTTCTGTCCGCAGACATTATTTCCCAGCGGAAGCGTGGAATTAAAAAGGAAGAAATGTGGTTTTTTCCAGCCATCAGCAGTGACCCACATTAGCAACACAAAACACGCCGTCAGGCCCTCGCAGTCCGCGCGTCCAAGTCGTCACGGCAACAATCGCGTCCGCGCTTCCAGCTTGTGTCGACGTCGCCGGCTTTTTGCCGTCGTGCCGCTAATTAAGCGGCGCCGTGACCTTTGGCCCCAGGCAACGACCTATTAGGAGACGCCGAGGCCCTCAAGTCGCGCGCACGACGCTAACGAGATAATTTCCTTCGATTTCAATCACGGCCACCGAGGGAAAACGGGTCTGTGATGGAATATTCCGGCACATTCATTTTAAATATGTGTCAAATGACACATTTGTTAGTTTTACGTCGACCACGTCATTTTTACCTTGTTTTTTTTCGAGCAAAGTTGCAATTATCTCAACCTCCTGGGCACAAGAGCAGTTTAATACAAGAATTTCTTCGGAAATAGAAAAGTTTGTACAAAATGTGTAACGGTACAGTGGGAGAAGGAGACGGCACGGAGACGGGGACGTCGTTAGTTTGCGGCGTGTTTATTGGTAAATGGGTTATACTTGTATAGCGCTTTTCTACCTTCAAGGTACTCAAAGCGCTTTGACGCTATTTCCACATTCACCCATTCACACACATTCACACACTGATGGCGGGAGCTGCCTTGCAAGGCACTAAACCACGACCCATCAGGAGCAAGGGTGAAGTGTCTTGCTCAAGGACACAACGGACGTGACGAGGTTGGTAGTAGGTGGGGATCGAACTAGGAACCCTCAGGCCATTATTGAAATATACAAATCCATGTGAAGTGTGTGACTATGTGTAGCACATATATGTGGAATGTTACCAGGCGGCGTTGAAGGTGCGTGTTGAGATCGGTGCAGATGTCCAGGTAGGGCAAGGCAGGCTCGAAGGTCCAGGGACAGGCAGGAGGTTAGGGGCTGGAGCGAGGCGTCGTGGTCCAATGGCAGGTGTGAGGTCGAGATCCAGGAAGGCAGCAGAAAGACCAGGGGGGATCCAGGGAGACGAGACACACAGCTCGAAACCAGGGCATGACGGCGGATGGCTGGATGACGACACAAGATGGGATGCAGTGAGCACGACGGAGGGGAAACACAAAAGAGCGAGGAAGCACGTAGGCAAAGAAGTGAGAAACGTGTGAGGCATACTGTACAAGTACAGGTAGCTACGTTCTGGCACTGGAACGCAAGACGCGCTGGCTTAAGAAGGCAGCTTTCTCATCAGCCTGAGTCAAGTGTGTTGATTGCAGCCGCGCGGAGGCACGACCGCAGCCGGAGAGGAACGCCCGTGGACGTGTCCCGAGGTGCACTCAGCAGAGTGGGAGGCGGCAAGTGTATGAACCGTAACAAAATGTGTCGTAATACAGAAGGGTTGTCCGACTTTTTTTGTGGCCACGAACACATCACCGGATGAGCCCGAGTGTGTGCGTCTTTTGACACGACATATAGTTTGTTTGTTTTGGAGTGATTACGACACAAAGTGACCAGCTGGGTCAGAGACGAGTTTTGTTTCCGATATTAATAACATTTTTTAAATAAAATAATTGTAGATACTCCTTTTCTTCCTTAAAGGGGAACTGCACTTTTTTTGGAATTGTGCCTATCGTTCGCAATCATTATGAAAGACATGACGACGGATGTATAATTTTTTTTATGCATTCTAAATATTAGATAAATGCAAAAGTCCTCCATTCAAGTTTCATATACAGCAGATCTGTAAGGCCCGTTAAGCTTTTCAATCTGGCCCGCTGGACATTCCCCAATATTTTTTTTAGATCTTTAAAATGGAAACTGTAGCTGCTATTATGATGTGCAGTGATGTTTTCTAATGACCGTAAGTCTTCAACTATACAAAGTATTTCAATGGTTGGAATCTGCGCTTTTGCATGATATACTAGTTACTATGCTCATCTAATTAGTTAGTTACTATGGTAACTAAGTCGCAGCAGCTCAGACTAGGCACCAAGCAGTGTGGGTGGTGGGCAGAGTGTTTCCAGAGCGGCCAGCCTGAAATGCGGGTGTCAGGGACAGATGCGGAAGGACATTTTTACAACAAAGCTGTAAAGCTTACTGACACATCAGATTGTAGGTGGTTTGTTTTTTTACCCTTCGCGTTCATATTTCGCTGTGTTTGTTGCATTTTTTTTTGTGTTTCGCTTGATCGTCAACATATTCGAGCGAGAGGGGGTGTGACGTTCATATGTTGTCAATATTCAATGTTTTATCGTTCGTAGTTAATATTGTAAATTCTTTATTTTCATGTAAATTCTGGGTGTCTCACTCAGTAAAACAAATTTAAATTCCATTCCGTTTTTTCAGGCAGTCTGTCATAACATTTTTGGCATTCAATCAGACATTATTGTGACGTTTTGTATTAGTGTTCGTAAAAATAGATATACCGGCCCCCAGACACATTTTTTTCTTTAAATTTGGCCCTCGAGTCAAAATAATTGCCCAGGTCTGATGGTGTTCCCTCGCTACAACACGGTTCACTTTACACAGCCTCGCTGTTAGACTGATTTTTTTTGTTTGTGTAATTTTTACATATGCTTTTTTTTTTTTTACATCATATAAATGCGCATTGTGTTCTGCGTCCTGATTCACTAAAGGACTGTAGACCATTGTCAATCAATCTTCTCATGGCATGTGTCCTGTACAGTACAGAATGTATACTGTGGTGGGGGATATGATCCTGAACAAGTTTTTAATAGTGAGACAGACTTATTTTGGAAACGAATGCCCTCTCGCACCTTTATAATGCAGGACCAAGCCAAAAGCGCAGGATTTAAGGCCCAAAAAGATCATGTGACTCTGGTTATGTGTGGAAATGCTGCAGGCTTTACGGTAAAACCCGGGTTTATATATAGGTCAAAAAATCGATGAGATCTAAAAAACAGGTTTTGATCTTTGGTTTCATTCTTTAATACAGTAGTCTACTGTACTTATTTTTTTTAATCCACCAAGGTTTGAACTTTGAGCGTGTTTAAACGAGAAAAATGTGAGAAAATGTCTGAGAAAAGTTTATAAAGTGTGTGGTTAGGGGTTTTACAGACTTCAAACATATATAAGAAACAAAAAAACATACTGTACATTACTGTAGATGAAAAAAACCCATAATAAATTAAAAAAAACAACCTGTAAACAAAAAAACATGCACAGTAAATGGAAAAAAAAACCCAAAACAAACATCCGGTAAATGAAAAAATATATATAATGGATGAAAACACACGGATTTCACTTAGAACGTAACCCCAGCGTTAAACAAGGGAACACTGTACATGATGTAAGTATATATGTAATGTAGTAACATTTATAATAACGTAATATTTACATATTTTGACCATTTTAAACACACACGGCGCATTATTTTAAAAAACGCATCACATTTGCTTTTTTTTTTGTCAACATCACTGATTATTACTTACTGCAGCCTCCGTTATTGCCAACAAACATAATAACAAATCACTTACTGTACAATGTCTGCTGTCATTAGGATGCCGACTGATAGGATGTTCATATATTTAGATGAAGAACGACTCATAATCCTCGTGAAGAAACGATCACTTTGTGTCGCCCTCGCCAGTTCCAGGTCCTAAATGGCTGCCAAAGTGTCCCAACTTGTCAGATTGTATCTTCAGCCATCAACGTTTCAGGTGAGAGGCATGATTTATGATCTACAATAAACTTACAGAGAGCAGGGAAGCGAGGAAGCAGCAAACCACTCGATGATGTCAACATGGGCACACAGGAAGTGATCACGTCACCGCTATAAATAGTTGGTCTGCGCTAGCGCTTATAATAACAATATCACTATTTGTTAATATTCAAGTCATAGAGTATTGACTTTTTGAACGGTTATTTATTGCATTTTATAGGGGAAATAGTGGAGCTCCCATTGGCTTTTATTTACGTTTATTTTAATATTTGGAGCGCGTGCAAAAAATGACATCCGTCATTATGTCTTTCATCATAATTGTGAACGATATTCAAATAAAAGTGCACTTCCCCTTTAAGACGTCTCGGCTGACGTCATCGTTTAATCTGTTGTGACCACGTGTTGACAACGGTACAGAATGAATTATGTTTATTTTGTCAAAACCATTTCTTCACAAAAGGGGTTATTGAAATGATAATATTGTATGACTTGTGTCTTTGTACTAATTCAGATTCATGTGTATGATTATACATTAGTTTGGTGTGTAACAACAACTCAGAATTTGCCATTTTTTTCATCCATTTTTACGCAGCTGTGCCCCAGTGTTTACATGCTGAAGATCGCATGTCTTGCCAGAACACCGACTCCTGCGGACGTGTCGTCTATCCGCAGTGCCAAGCCTCTTCCAGGATGCAAATCCTCACCACCACGGCGGAAAATAAAGTAAGTCTCTTCCACGTAGCATTATCACCGGCGGACTAGAGAGGAATGGCGAAGCATGTTGCACTCACACACACACCGAGCGGGACGACACAAGAACGCTGATTCATCCAGACGTTGATACTTTTGTTACCTATTCAGTGTTTCCCATAAACTGCCAAGATACCTGTGGCGGTGGGGGCGTGGCTATGGGCGTGGTCACCATGACATCATCGAGTAATTTGCATTATTTACTACAATGATATGATTTTCTC